>NC_136503.1:58777254-58914754 GCF_053919585.1 Euprymna scolopes | reverse complement strand
AGTCGCTTCCGGGTCTTGATAATTGCTGACATCCTTGTAAAAAGAAAAACAATATGAATGTGTGTATGTATGTTTGTATATCTCTATAAACATTCGACACAGGGCGACCCATTTTCACGAGATCATCATCATTTTGAATATCGGCCTCTCGAACGACAAATATCGAAAAATTGGCTAAAAACAGGAACCCCTAAACTCTCAACTGGACACTTTTCTTACAGAGAGAGGTTGCTCTTTTCGCTAATTTTTTTCAAAAGTCACGCCTCTCTTTGATTGTCTTGCCTTAATTTAAACCCACGTCACTATCGCTTTGGCGATGGACACAACAGCTAACGCGTCACGTTTTTTTTGTAACTTTTTTCCACCTCCGATATACGGTTCAGAGCCTAACTGCTTACTACCACTATGTTTCTCGCGCTCGTAATTTTCAGTTGTTTTTTTTTTTCTCAACCAACACTCATACACACACCTTGCGTCACAGGCAGGAGCCTGCCTACTTACTTCAATTTTGTTGTTGTTGTTGCTCAACACATATCTACAAATATCCGTACAACGTCGGGCATCCAGGCTACTTTAATTTATATGACCATATGGCAATGGACCCAAAATATCCTCTTTCTAAAGCCGAGGTAGATCCTGGCAGCATTTGATAGAGTCACCGTCGATTAATTCTGTATGATATATATTGCTAATTTTGAAGAAAAATTGGTTGCGTAATAAAGACATTAGCTTTAAGGCCGGTGAAAATTTTGTGTGGGCGGTGCATATTATGTTATATCCTTACTTTAAAGAAGAATACAACAAGAAACGCAAGGTTATGAGTGAAAGACAAAGGGGGTTCTTTACAACAGAATACGGGTGATATAAGAGTTACTCTACATATTGTTTTATTCTCTTCCTTACTTTTTCCTTGTTCCTCAGTCACGTGAGGAGGTATAGTTCATTTCATCTATGAATGGATGTTAGGTTATTCCATTACATCATATTAAAAGAGATATGACGGGGTCATTCATATTGAAGAGAGAGGGCGAGGGCATATATATATAACAATGATGAGGGGGAGAGACCCATTTATACAGTTCTGGGATGCTTGTTCTTAACATATCAAGCGATGGTGATAGTGTGATTGATGCACAGTTCTTATATTTCTTATAACATATCCTAGAGAGGAGGATAGAGATACATATTCTTGGAAAAGTGACGCAGTGTACATAATAATTTCACTTATGTCCTGTTCTTCCTGTTTACATGGAAAGGGGGGCAGCCTTTCATTGTAACATCCCTATCTTTCTCATTTTTCAAACATATACGCATTTGTAAATTCTAGTACATTTTTCTCTATATCTATACAACTAGTTTGCTAAGAAATATCAGACTCGATAAAAAAACTGGTTTAGTTAGTCCTTTTCCAACTGACTTCATCATTATTTTCTTTAGATCAGAATTTCTCTCTGATCTTCCTGACATTTCCTTTTTGTGTAGAGTATACCTTCTATGATTCATATCATCTGCTTCATCCAGCCACCCCTAGGCTGTAAACCGAGGTCTCATTTTATCTCTCGACAAATCGACGACTTCTTTCGTCCAAAAGTGTCCTGATACTTTCTTTCACTTGCGTGTTCTACTAATTCGAGCTTTGACTCAATTTCTAACTATCTTATCTTTTGGGACATACATCGAATTTCATTTACTTATATCTTTGTGGTTTGCTTCGGATTATTAAGATACACCTTTACGTCACACTGATTCGCTCGATCTTCCTTGTTTGGACTCTTGGAACTGCGATAAAGCCTTAGAAAACATCACCTTTAACTAAATAACCCCCATCCCTTGCGCCTAAATTCCTATTTGTCCACTAAATTCTAACTATGCCCCAGTTTTTGTGAGGTTTTGTGATTTTTCTTTTATCTTCATCAGAGTATCCATGATTCTGGCAGAGATATCCCGCATCCATACCTCTCTAAAAATATGAAGTTATATATTTTCTTTCTACGTACTTTTATATCTATATATATTTTATATTTATATATATCGTATATTTTACTTTTTTCTCCCTTTTTAATGCTACATGTTTTTTGCCTGTTATACTGACTTTTATAGTTCTTTTGGTACCCTAAGGCATTCTCGTATCCTTCACAACCTGCCTTTTTAATTTATTGTGCAAAGTCCTACAATTCTGCTTGGAGTCGTCAAGTTCAGCATGCTTTATCTGCGAGAATATCGCAGGTTCCAATCTATATTTTCCTAACAGGAGCATCTCTTATGTTGTTCCCTGACAAGCTACACTTCTTGCGAAAAAATGTTATGGGTACCAGAAAAAAAAGCAAGAATCAAGAAGAAAAAATCCCTCTTGTAGCTTATCATATGCTGAAAACTCTCTAAATACCCGTTTACATTATTTTCTATTGCACCCTCTCTACAATTCTAACTTATTTCAAGGGCAGCCATTCGTGTCAATTGTCGTTTCATTTATTTTCTCATGACTCATTTTTTCCACATTTTAATTCATCTACTTAATTATGGCTTTTAATTCCTGATTTTAAAATACAATAACATTATACAAACATTTAAGATAATTTACAATATTTGTTCAAGATCATATAACATTCACAAATAAATTATACATTTAAATATGATAACCATTTAACTTACAATTATATATTTTCAAGAAAAAAAAAACTTTTTTGTAATAACAACAACAAAAACAATCAAAGTCTGTCAAAAAGTTGTCCCTATTAAAAATACACATGGAAAGCTGAAAAGTTCAACTATGGCACAAAATGTCTTTTCCATAAAAGTGCATTCGTACAGACTAAAGAATTTTGTAAATGATATTTATACATATAGTTTTAAAGTGAAAGACTTGTGAAAAGTTCTTGTTTGTATTGACAGTTATGAAAAATTATTTAAACACCTCCAACTGTGATACATTGATGTAAATTTTAAAACAATACCAATGCCCCAAATTTCTCTACTTGTGTGTGTGTATTTTTAAAACAAAACAATGGATTTAACATTGAATTACGCATGGTGACTTGTTTTTCTATTAGTTTCTCATTTTTTCGTAGCTACTATTATTGTTTTTATTTATCGGCATTGCATCTCTTTTTTTCAGCGTGTAAGTACACGATTTTCTCTTTGACACTCTGCACATGTGTGTGTATCTCCTTTTACCCTTTTAATTATTGTTTTATTTCGTCTAGGATTTTTTCTTTGTTTGTTTTTCGCGTTGGGTCTGATATTTTTCCTTCAATGTACCCTTTTTTGTGTTTCCGTGGTAGGGTTCGTTTGTTTACTCTAGTAAAATAATATAGTCACGGGGCACCAAATCAACGTATCTGTTGTGAAGTGGAGTGTTATATTAAAGAGATGATGCTGAGTTCATATTGAAAGAGATGACGGCATTCATATTGAAAAGAGAAAGCGTATATATATATATATATATATATATATATATATACGCTTTCTATATCTATCTATCTATCTATCTATCTATATATATATATATATATATATATATATATATATATATATATATATATATATATATATAACAATGATGAGGGGAGAGATACATTTATACCGTTTTTATAACTTATATTAGTGAGGATTGAGATTGAGGGTGATTGATGCACAGTTCTTATATTTCTTATAACACATATTAGGCGGGAGGCGAGAGATACATATTCTTGGAAAGGTTACGCAATGTTCATAATAAGATGATTAACACACTACCTTCAATTTGTTGAATAATTACACGATGACAACAGTTACAAATATTGATGGTGACTATACACTTAATTGAGCTGGTCGTATGATGATGATATCAAGAATTCACATTTGTTCTACATTGTTAAACTTCTAGCGCCTCGCATCTAAAGGACATTGCTCTGACCATGCCAGCTCTTTCCGAGCGAGTCTGCTGACTTCTCGAACTCGACTGCCCCACTGCTTTTATCTAACTATGTCTAGCTCCTATATTCAGTATTCCCTTTTTGGTATTACGTCTGAGGTGTTGTTCTAAAACGTGACACACGTTTTTCAACCACACTTTTGAAAACAATTCTCAACTAACCTATTTTTTCATCTAACCTATATTTAACAATATGTTTTCAATTTGTATCGTCCATTCTGTGTAGCTTATCTTTTACATTAAGTTTTCATAAAAGAACGGACAATCAATTCTTTTAAAAATACAAACAATATCTAACTATTTTATAATAGAATTTCACAATGGCTAAATTCTAACATTTATATTTCTGAATCTTGCTTACAGGGTTCGAGTCTTGGCTCATCTTACTCTCATTTTCACTTATCTAATGCACTTTTTATTTACTATTTAATAGTAACAACTAATGTAATACATGGTATCTAAACTATGTGATAGCAATTGTATATACGCTGTCAATCACACATATCGTGGATCTATATAGTGTATTAATAAACTGACATGAAATAGGAAGAAAGCGAACACAGATTACAAAAAAATGAAATATTAAAAAATCCTTACGGTAAATTGCGAGTATTATTAATAAGTATAATAATAAGGAATAGTATAGCTTTTTTTTTTTTTTTTACACAGTGATCACCACTTATAAAGGCCCGGAAGCCACTCAGGGATAAGGGTTATTGTAAGTACATCACGTTAGTGAGGAGATTTTATGAAGTGTTTAATTAGGGGGGCGGTTCATCAGGAATTTGTTAACATTAGACTTGAAGACATCCAAGTTGTAGTCCGGAGGGAAGCAGGCAGACGGAACAAAGTTCCACAGGCGTGCAGTTCTAAGAAAGAAGCTTTGCTCATGAAATCCGCGTTTTGATTTAGGCACAGATATAGAGTGGGGGGAATTTATCACCGTGGATTCAGCTAGACGGGTGTTTTTCCTGAAAGATTGGCGAGGGGGGACCAGGGATTGGAGTTCAGACGAGCATCTGCCATGAAAATAACGATAAAACAAGGATAGGCTCGCAACGTCTCTTCTGTGGGAGAGGGGTTGCAGGGTAGAGAAAAGGGCATCCCCCACTAAACCACGAAGTCTATTTTGTACTCTGTCAAGGCATGATAGGCTGTTTTTGGCAGCTCCTGCCCAGATATGGCAACAGTATTCCATCCTTGGCCGTACTTGGCTTTTATATAGATAGAGAATTGCATCAGTAGTGAGATATCTTCTGGAGCGGTAGAAGGATCCCACCATCTTTCCTGCGACCTTGGCCACAGACTTGATGTACGTGTTCCATTTCAGATCAGGAGTAAAGGTCAAACCCAGAAGCTTGTCAAAACACGGGGCCTCACCCAGACGAGAGCCATCCATCACAATTGATGCCAGCTGGGGATCAGAGCCTTGATGATGTAAGGATAGGAGTTTGGTTTTGGATGCATTAAAGGTAACTAGCCACATCTTCCCCCACTGAACCACGCGCTCGAGATCAGAGGAGAGAGAATCCGAGAGAACTTCGTCATTTACAGCCTTTGATGTGTTGCCGTAGATGGTCGTGTCATCAGCATAGATGTCAACGAATGATTTAAGTATGTGTTTAGGGAGGTCATTGATGTAGATCAGGAAGAGAGTTGGGCTCAGGATTGACCCCTGAGGGACTCCAGCATTTATATTGCAGTATTTATTTATATTATATTTATATTTATTTATATTGTTTTAGCTTAATAATTAAGTTTCCATACACTACTTTAAAATGCACTGTACTAATTTGTTAGGAGGTCTGGAGTTTCAACTGGTAAGCATCATAAATTTTATAGATACGCTTAATGCCTTCCGGAAATTATTGAATCTGTTCATACGTTTGTCGTAATTTATCGCAACCGCAAATAAATGAGTTCACAATCTATTGCTTATTATTATTATTATTATTATTATTATTATTATTATTATTATTATTATTATTATTATTGGGTACCAATGACCTTTTACACAGGTAGTCTGAGATCTTTTTCCTGAAAACAGCATGTGGTGTTCCCTGGAAGCTGAGCGACTGCAAGTCTCTCCATGTCCCCAGTACTCTCACACTTCTTCGATAAAATATGCAAATTAGTTTGCATTATCGTAACAACTTGTTGCCATTGATTTCTTATTGGCAGCAGCTATTAGTCTTGCTAGGATGTGAGTCGCACTAAGCCCTCCACCCAAAGGTCCCAGTTCTCTTCGCATTTATTCGGCTGAGTCTGGGCAGTTTATTTATCTTTCCTTCCTTCTTGAATTTACTTGGTTATTTGGTCTCGCTCTCTTATTTGGGAGGGGGCCGTGATGTGGCAATGGGAGTAGGGTCGGGTTAGAGAACTTATGGATAGGCGGTGTCACTGTTCTTGGTTCAATGTAGTGTTTCATGTTGTTCCTTTGAATCAGTTTGTCTGGCCCGCATTGTTACGTCTGTCTGTTATTTTCCACATTCAAAGGTTATTTTTTAATATTTCAACTGTTTTCGGATTGTTGTTTGTTGAACATTTCGAGTCATTCCTTCGTTTTCAATTTCCCCCATTCTTTTTCCAGAGTTCTTCGGGAATATTAATAGTACTCCTACTATTATAGGAATTGTTTGGATATTCTTCATCTTCAGTATCCCTTTCAGCTCTCTGGCTAGCTGTGTGTACTTGTTCCCTTACTTCTTTTCTTTCATATTCACCCTGTGATGCTAAAACTGCAAAGTCTACGATTTGACAAGATTTTTCTTTATTATTATTTTTACTATTATTATTATTATTATTATTATTATTTTTATTATTATTATTATTATTATTATTATTATTATTATTATTATTATTATTATTATTATTGTTTTTGTTGATGATGATGATAATATTATTATTATTTTTTTTTTTAATATTATTTTTATTATTATTGTTATTATTGTTATTATTATTATTATTATTATTATTATTATTATTATTATTATTATTATTATTATACTATATAATAATTTTACCGTTTCTATCGATCTACGTTATATATGTTAGTCCTGAGAAATGGATGTTTTTTGTAATGTATTATAAACACACTCTTGGAATACACAGCATTTTTTCGCCTTATTCTAGATTAATGATAGCATTGAACATGGTCTCATGAGTATTAGTTGTATAATTATTAATTATCTCTATCCTTACTATTATAGAAAATCATTTTTTGCGTTAAACATACGCTCCGAAACAAATTTGTAAAATTAACAATAATAATTCAATAATATGTCTAGCAAGGTTCTTTTGTACAGAAATTAATCTGGTAATATCAAAAATCCAAAAAATTCCGATTTTAAATATAGCTTTTCTTTCTTATAGATATAAAAGAACAACATTGTAGGGAAATATGGCATCGGACACTGGCTAAAAGAGAAATTAACATGTCAACAAATCAATTCTTCATAAAAATAAAAATAGATTTGCTATAATCGGGCGATATAGCTCAGTAGTAGGACATTCCATTACAGAATTATTTCATGTTAAATCCCGGATGTACCTCACTATGTTATTGTTTTCTTACTAATGAGTTTAATTTTAGGAAAAAAGAACAGGTGATATTTAAAATCACCGTTAATCATTTCTTCGTTTGCCTATTTTTAATATAAACATTAATTAATTTTCAGGGCATTCATCGTAAACACAAACATCAACTGACATGATAGTGCAAATAAACGAAGACAGAATTTGATGAACGACATTATTATTAATTTTTTGCTAATTACTCCATCAATCAATTTTTTTCGTAGTCGTAATAACAATAATATTTCTTATTTCGCTTATCAACGTCTCTCTTGAGAGGGATGAGATTCATTTCCAGAGGATTTCCATTAATCCCGGCTTCAAACCAGGAGCTTCAATGATCAAGGGTTTTCCTAAGGATGTTGGTGGTACCTATAATTGTAGAGGTAAGAAGGCCGCATAAAACATTGGAGATTTGTAGTGTTTTCAATTGTCCTTCCAGACGACTTGAACTACTCATAGTGTACCAACTAATACCGGGATTATTTGTGTTTAAACCCCGTATAAAGGCCTTATCTACAAGGCCAATGGAGTATAATTGCTCCACTTCTCGTTGTCCTCTTTCACATTTATGTTCCAGGGTACTGAAAAGTCTACAATCTGCAAGTTTCTAGAGACCTTGTTAATGACGACCAAATCCGGGCGATTAGATTCCAATTGCTTGGTCGTTATGACAACTTTGCCCCAACATACCTCTACCTTGCTATCTTCACTTGTTCTTACTTCATCAGACAACTCCTCAAACACTTTTCCAGCACACTTCACTTCAACCCTCTTACACACCTACCAATATATCCGGAGCCCCAAGCGATCGTGTCTTTTGCGGTACTCTCTCTGGGCCAGTTCACTACACCCTGCTGCAAGGTTCGCAATTGACTCTGAGGTCTTACCACAAATCCGGCATTCTGCAGCAACTTCCTCTCCTAGAACCACTATTTTGAACGATCGTGTTCCTAATGCCTGATATTGTGCTGCACAAACAAAAGCTGCAGTATTCTTAGCTAGATATCCAGCTTTAAGCCATTGCCATGATCTTTCATCAGCCACTTCTGCTATATTTTGGAAGAACGTTCCATGTATTTTCTTCCTACAAAGTTCCTCTGCCCTTACTCTATCCATACGTTTCACATAATAAGCCTTGGTCTCACATACCTACACTTCATTGGCCACAACCTTAAGCATCTACTTCTCACTTCTAACCACATGCTCCTTCAACGACATCTCCTCGGTTATAACACAATCTTTTACACTTTTCAATTCTCTCTCACAATCTTTCCTCTTTTGATACAGCCTTGCTACGCTACTTCGAATGTGAAATATACCAAACATTGCTAAAACTTGTCTTGTTTTGATATCTATGGCATGCAAATCCTTGTCAGACCATTGTAAAATTCCCGCATTGTATCTCAAAACACTGACTGCCCATGCATTCACTGCTTTCATTAGGTTTCCTCAATACAGTTTCGACTTTGCAATTAGTTTGACTCTTCTAAGATACTCCTTTCTGACTTTCTCCTTCATTTCTCTGTTCATGAGGCCTGCACCCTCCAACCCTCCGAAATACATTTATCTCGTATCTACTATTTCTTTCATGATTTCTCCATTTGACAGCACTATTCAATCGAATGAACCTTTACTCAGCTTTCATCACCAGCACCGCGCATTTACTATTCCCAAACTCCAACCCAATGTCTTCTGAGTATGTACCAACAAGTTCTACTAGTCTCACCATTTCCTTTTTATGTCTACGAAATATTTTCAAATCATTCATAAACAGTAGATGGTTGAGGCGTCTGTCACCAGATCCAAAGTTATACCCCAGTTTTTCTCTCTTCAATAGGATGCTCAGTGGCATCATTATCATTACAAAAAGAAGTGACGATAACAAATCTTCTTAAAATTTTCCACGTTTAATGCCAACCTGTCACATCTTCTCCGTGTTTGCTTTCAGCACCGTTTTCCATTGAGCCATATTGTCTCCAAAAGCCCTACCAAATTCTCACCAACCTTCATCATCAATAGTGTTTCACGTATCCATGAATGAGGAATCATGTCATAAGTATTCTGTAATTGATCCATGCTACGCTCAGATTCCTCTTCTTCTTCGCATGCTGCATTATTACTTTATCAATTAATAGTTGCTCTTTGCTACCTCTAAAGCCTTTCCGGCACCCCTTGTGTTCGTCAGGAAAAACACCATTACTCTCAAGATTTTTATAAATTTTCTCTTCAAATATTCCAGTAAACAGTTTCCACACCGTGGGAGACATGTAATTCGTCTATCATTATTGGCATTGTAACACCTCCCTCGAGGAGGTGGCTATGACTCTTATTTCTCTGGATACTCGGCACGTGACGTCTAGATTCCTCGGAGGTTGTTAGATAATCTGGTATGCTGAAAGCGAATATCGAAGGGGCAGCCAGGAAGAAAGACAAACGAGTGTAGTCTATCTACAAAAGCTTAATTCTCATAAAATTATGTACGAAATATTTTTACAATTCTCATTCAGATTTTGTAAGTCCTTTTCAAAGTCTCAACTCTCTTCACAGACAGCGGTGGGGGTCCTCTCTCCAGGGTACGGCGGGTTTATACGAACTGTTCTCCTCGAATTCAACGAGCAATCTGTTTAATTTTAGAGCGCATCGACCCGATGTGGGTGGGGTGGAAGTATCCCCAGCCAATCAAATCACGCTAAGTCCCAATGAACTGAGACCCCATTCAAGACTAAAATTACATAACCACGAGGTCACCAACCATCACTCAAAGTACAATATGTCCGTCTAACATCCTCGCATTTCCTGTTGTTGAGTTTTTCCCAAATAACAAAATATCTCAGGTCTTCCCCCCCAAAAAAAAAACAAACAAATATATCAATTTTGACAGTGAATTAAAATATATCGATATTTATCTTCTCTATCTTAAATCCTTGGGTTATCTGGTGTCACCCGGGAATACAAAGCTATCTCACCGTAGTTCTAACGCTCCTTAATGGAGAATTACGTCACATCATCTTTTCCTTTTGCAAGATCTTTCCTAATCAGTGTTGTTCATCCCTTCCGAAACAACTCAGGGAAATCTCCCGACTCTACAACCATTTGCATGGCAGCAGCTATAGGTGGATAAAGGCGTGGAAACTGTTTAAAGCAGTATCCCATGGCTCCATTTAGATCAGGTGCTTTCCAGTTTGTCATCCTTCGAATGCCAGCCTTAACGTCATGGATAGTTATCTCAACGTTCTTCATCTGCTGCATTTCTGATAGATCTCTCCCAACCAGCCAGCCAGCCATCCTTCTTATTATATCGCCCTTCGACATACAGAATCCCACCCCAGACCTTCCTTGTATCTTTTACATTTAGAATGTGGTTATTTCCCGCCTGTTTACTACCATTTAATTGTTTATACAGCTGAGCATGATTGTTCCGGAAAAGCTTGTTCTATCGGAACACAATACATTTTCCGATTTTCCATACAGCTTCAAAATAATGTATAACCAAAAGCATAGTTTACCAGGCCACAATATTTGCGAAATAAAACCCGAATAACAAACAATATTACGCAGGTATGACTTCCTCAGATTTCAAAACTTGATATTATTACCAGAAAAGTACGTTCAAAAATTTAAAAAAAAATACACCTAATGAAAACAACACTAGCAAACTAATACTGTCAGTTTAAACTATAGGATAGGGATTTTTTCATGAAGGCACACTCTACATGGATCGTCTATAATTCTATATGTGTGTCCTTGTTTTACTATTTTCCATTTGACTACCAGCGAACGTCATCTTTCTTTGAGTTCCCGGTATTAGTTTGCTAGTGTTGTTTTCATTCAGTGTATTTTTTTAAATTTTTGAACGTACTTTTCTGGTAATAATATCAAGTTTTGAAATCTAAGGAAGTCATACCTGCGTAATATTGTTTGTTATTCGGGGTTTTTTTTCGCAAATATTGTGGCCTGGTAAACTATGCTTTTGGTTATACATTATTTTGAAGTGGGCAAATTATGCGGGATCTACAGTTGCATTTATCATGTTCATTCTTAGAATTTTTTAGATTTCTATTGTGGTTGCTGATGTCCGGAGCTTGTTTATTATTATTATTATTATTATTATTATTATTATTATTATTATTATTATTATTATTATTATTGCAATTCTTTACAGAGAGACGTTCATAAACGAAATCAGAATTGTTATGATTATAATTTTTCTTCTTCTTCTTATTATTATTAGTATTATTATTATTATTATTATTATTATTATTAATAATATTATTTTTATTATTATTATTATCGTAGTTGTTTTGCTGTTGTTTTTATTTCTACTCATTACATGTATTCCCTTTGTGTTACTTTTATTTTTGTCATGGTGCCCACTTTTTATTGTTTATTTTGTTATTGTTGTCATAGCTTTTATGTAATATTTTGTTATTATGTGCTTTTATTATCATCGCACAATTTTCGCAGCAGCTGTATGATTAATTTGGATTATTTTTATTGAAAGTGTTGTGTAACCTGTTGGTTACGGGGAAGTGCTTTTCGATGAGATCTAGAAATTTATTGCCAAGTTTTCTATTTCACTTTTGATTTCATTGCGCTGTACCCCTGATTATATTTCTGTTTCTTCTATTTTAAACTTTACATTAGTTATTGATGGTTTGTTGCTTATATTTGATATCAATATTTTTGTATCCACTATTTATTTAAAGTTTATTTCGTAGATATTGAATGGTCGGTAAGTACATTTTCATCGCTTCAGTTATTGCTGAGTCTACGTACGATTGAAATAGACATCTGTTTTATAATTGATGGTGAGTGATTGGACTGAGGTTTTACGTATATTACATTAGCGTTATCGCTTAAGTAGGGTTCAGATGGGTTTTTATCTAAATTAAACCTGACGTCCAGGAAGTTTGCTATTCTTATGTTAGCTAGTACGTCTACTTTTAGGCCTAGTTTTTCATTTCCTCGTGTATGACTTTTCTTAAAGTTATCCTTCTTTACTTTGTTGGAGTCTTTTATTATAGCTAATCTTGCCTCTATATAGGCCGATGTCTGTAGTATCAAATATGCTTGTGAGAATGAATAATCACACAGATCTGATGCCTCTGCAGAATCCAGAAACTCATCGCTAAATCAAAAGAATTTGTCATTTTAGTTGTTATCCATTGGTTTTTATTATGTACTAGAACCGACTTTCTACATATTATTAATAATGTGCATTTCCTCTGAGGATATCGATGTATGCCTTGGCAAATTCTAGGACAATGTTGAAAAGTTTTTTTTCAGATATCGAGGTATAGAATTTTATGATGTCGAACTGTATAATTAATTTTTGCTTTCTATATTTTTAAACCAAGTGATTGCTTCGACAGTATTTGCCATCTGTTTAAATTCTCGGTGTTGTTTGATTTGGTTGTTTACTCTAGATAGTATTATTTTGCTATTTCCACCTATTTATGGTTTAGTTGGGTTCATGAAGGGAGTACTGAGGTTATTATTGAAGTCATATCTGTAGTCTTTGAGCAAAAATGTATGCTTCTCTAAGTTTTCATTTGCCAACTGTATCACTACTTTTTAATTTATCGGTGATTTGTTTACTTTCAGTATTTAATATATCTATGTAGTCTCGTTCGTTTGTACCCAGTTTTTTGTAGTTTTATGTAATATATTCTCTGATTAGTTTGTTATATTCTTGTGTATCTATTTTATGAAAAATTCTAGTGTATCTGCTTTTAGAAAGATGTTATTAGGGTTGTTTATGTTTCTAACGATTTTGTGTAGTTTCTGGTGGAAGTTGTTATGCTTGCTGTGGAATTCGAAATGTTTGCTTACGGTTAAAAGGTCATTTGGTAAGTTTATCTAAAGGTCTACTGCTTTTGCATTTTTAGGGTATTCAATGCCGGCATACAGGTCCAATAAATAAAAAACATATATTTCCTTTATATTTAGAATTGTATTTGTCTAAACCATTTAGACATTACCGATGAGTATAAATCTCACTATACAGTACATATGAATTACATTTGTCAACCGACTTCAATCTGAATAATATCTGATATATTTTCATGTCTCTTCAGAATGTATGTTACCAATACTGTGTATCGACGATATCAAATACCTCATATAATACCCGTGAGAATTTAAATGCCGAAATGCCAATTCTAATATGAGACCTGATCTTGGATTAATGAACCTGAATGTCATATTTTTAAAGTATCCTTAATTTATAGTGGAATCGCAATAGCATTTTTACTGGTTATTCAACCTTATTTTATCGGATTGTTACCCGACCTCATACGAGAGCGTATTTCATTCAATTAATCAATATCATGCAATCCCCACAAAATTAAATTATTATTCTACCAAGAATTGACTATATAATATCGTTGTGTTTGTACATAGGTGCACGTTAGAAACAATACAATAGTGTCTAATATAGCAAAATATGTTGTTCATTATCTACTTCATATCTACAGGGTTTGCCAAAAAAAATTATATAATTTTCTCTTTTTGGCAATTTTCGTATAAATGGCCTGAAATTTTCACAGCTCGTATAGTAATAGTTCAATATTTTATGTTTAATGTTTGATATTTTTCCAGATTGATAAATGCTGTCCACTTCAAAGGGGAAAAACATTTTGTGTGTTGTAATAAGCGCCAATGCCAATGCCAAATCCAAGATCGTGCAACGTGTCTTCTTTGTAAAATGTGCCGAAAATCCGGTAACTAATAAAGACATTTGGACCTGGCACCAATAATCCATAGAGAAAGGCTGCTGTTGCAGGGCTAAAGGACATGGACGGTCATCAACATCGAAAAAAATGTCAAGAAAGTTCTTGAAACATTCCTGGGAAGTCCCCAGACGTCTTTAAGAAGAGCAAGTGTGGAACCCCGGATACCTCGAATAATAGTTTGACGCGTTCTGGGGAAATGATTGCAAATAAAACCCTATTGGTTACAGCCTTTCGAAGCTTAAAAGAAAGATTACAAGCGAGACGTAAAGAATTCTGTGTTGATATGCGAGAAAAAAACTTTAAAAAGACGAGAAGGATGAGAGTCTAATTTTTAGTGATGAAACAACGTGTCATACGAATGGCAATATCAATAAGAATAATTTTCGCATTGCAGGCGACCAAAATCCCTTTGTCGCAAATAGAGCGTGAGAAAACCTCACCAAAGTTAATACGTTCTGCACTATCTCCAAGAATCAAATTCATGGACTGTTTTTCTGTGATGGAAATGTGGACGGGTAAGTTTATCTTCAAATGCTTCAGAACTGGCTATTTGTTCAGCTCATTGAAAATGGGCAGGAAGATTTCATTTTTCAAAAGAACGGGGTTCCACCTCACTGGAAGATCCATGTGAATCTGCCACAGAGATTAGCTCCTGTTAACATGAATGCTATCTTTTATTTTACTTTTATTGGAAACTACTACATATATACTGGCTCATTAATTAGGTAAATAATTTGCAGTGTTTATGGACACCGATATACACCAGTCATTTATAAGATATGACAGACACTTGCGAAAATTGCTATTACAAAACCAGCAGTTAATCAGATGAAAGGAATAGATTTTGATAACAACGCCAAATGGAACGATATTATATTAGCCTTTAATAAATTAATCGCTAGGAATCAGTTAATGTATTCTCTATGGAAACAATACGAAACAATTACCCTCTAAACATATATTAAGAAAACAAAATAATTTTGAATATAAAGATGAATGAGTTTTAACAAATATTTTTACTTAATATAACGAATACATTTTCACTTTCAAAATATATGCATACACTACTAATACAATCCTGTAGCAGTATTTGTGAACTAATTGCTGAAATCGAAAAAAGAATTACTAAAGAAGATATTAAAGAGACAATGCTTTGAAGGGTAATTGTCAAGAAAACAAAAGATATATAATCGAATCGCACACTAAACAATCACAGTGACTGAATAAATATCAATGACCGAAAACGAAACAAATTTAAAGAACGCATCGGAAAATCAAATGGAATATAAAATATTATTTTTAATAATTTTGGAACACGAAGGAAAGTTAAAGAACATTTAACAAAAGATGAGAAATTATAATCAACTATAAAATGTAACACAAATAATACACGCACGACATAGGCTGTTTATTGAAATATTAACGGAACAGTATTAAATCCGAAAACAAAAGAAATAATGAACGAAAGACAACAACTCTAATAAAAAATACATAATAGAAAAACCTACGCTAATTCAAAAAAGGTTCATTTACTAAACTTTCAAGATAAGTTGAATGTAGGCTTAAGGACTGCGACATGTTTTATTAAACTAGATTTACAAGAAACACAAACCCTTTTTGCCAGTAGATAAGGAATGGTAAAACACAGTTATGGGGAGGCAAATGGACTGAGTATTGTTATCAAGGGTTCTAACCAAACGCGATTGCAAATGTCCATAGTATTCTAACTTTAATAGTCAGTTAATTGTTGGCTATTGTGTAAAATTACTAATTACTCGAAGGAGATATTCTAGTGAATAGATTTTAATGTCAAGAAATGTCTTGTACACTTAGAAATTCATAAATCATTTTAATTATTGTTAGCATAAAAGAAATTCCGAATGTCGAGTTGTTTGACGGGGGCAACATTAAGAGAGTTGTATTTTTTTAAATTACAGACAGTTATTATTAAGCAAATTCTTCACAAATAAGCTTAATAGTAAGCAGATAAAATGCACAATTGTAGACAGTTTTTGACTAGTACATGAATAAAATAACAATGTGTTAACACCTGTGACTACAATTACAAAAATAATCAATTTATTGAATAAGTTTGGAATTGTTTTAGAGATAAATAAATTTTATAATTGTGTATTTTATCATTTAGGACTATTTTCCTCATCATCTAGTTGTTGTTTTCTAAGACGTTTCGGCCAAGTATTCCTCTCAACTTCGTATGTGTAAACGCAACAGGATAGGAATGTCTAATCCTCCAACTATATCCACAGCAATTGCTGCCTTCAATGGACATTATCATCTCACCATGGTTTGGTCAACTAATTCTCTGACCGGTTTTGGGTGAGATCCAAACCGCTACGCCTAGACAACACTCATCACGAATAGTAAATATCCGCATCTCTATCGACTGCTCCACGGGCCCCAAATCCGGTCAGAGGATTAGTTGATCAAACTGTGGTGAGATGATAACGTCCATTGAAGGCAGCAATTGCTGTAGATGTAGTTGAAGGATTCGACATTCCTATCTCGTTAGAGTTAACCCGACGAAGACCAGAGGAATAATTGACCGAAACGTCGTGAAGACCACAGATAGAAGATGAGAATAATAGTCTTAACCATAAAATTAATAAAATTATTAAATTTATTCATCTCAAGAATCATTCCAACCGAATTCAAAAATATAACAATCGGTACGGACCCGACAATTGGAAGAACACTTGGATTTATAAGACCAAAACATCCGACCTAGATCGCCCTTTGGTGTCCGTGGTGCAATGGATAAAGATGTGGAATAATTACGAGTCTGGGTGAGTGTTGTCTAGAGGTAGTGATTTCGAGCCCATCCAATGCCGGTCAGAGGACTAATTGACCAAACCGTGGTGAGATGATAACGTCTATTGAAGGAAGCCATTGCTCTGTATATAGTTAGAGGATTCGACATTCCTGTCCTGTCGCGGTGAACCACAGGAATAATTGGCCAAAACTTGACATGAAAACAACAACATGAAGATGAGGATATTAGTCCAAATAATTAAATAAAAAAATAGCAATTTATTTCTTACAAGATATGAAGGAAAGTTTTTTTTTAATTAAAAAAAGGAAATACACTGAAACGAGATATATTTTACGATGCCGCAATGCAAACCATTATAGACATATTGTCGTCAGAAAATAAAGCCTTAAATTAATCGTCTTTATGCAGATATATGTATATGTATATATATATATATATACATATATATATATATATACAATTTAAATAACTAATATTATTGCATAGTTTGACATATTCTACGATAGAAACTACGCATATTTTTACATACTTCTTCGCTAGAAACTACGCATATTTTTACATACTTCTACGCTAGAAACTACGCATATTTTTACATACTTCTACGCTAGAAACTACGCATAGTTTGACATACTTCTACGCTAGAAACTACGCATATTTTTACATACTTCTACGCTAGAAACTGCGCATATTTTGACATACTTCTACGCTAGAAACTGCGCATATTTTTACATACTTCTACGCTAGAAACTACGCATATTTTGACATATTTCTACGGTAGAAAGTACGCATATTTTGACATACTTCTACGTTAGAAACTACAGATATTTTGACATCCTTCTCCGATAGAAACTACGCATATTTTGACATACTTCTACGGTAGAAACTACGCATATTTTGACATACTTCTACGCTAGAAACTACGCTCTATATACCATACTCACTTCTGTTTGCGCCATCTCATCATTACAAACAGTCATCTAAAGTCATAAATATCTAGATGTTAAAAACATGTAAATTAAGTAAATGATTGTAAGCAACAAATCTTACATGATGATAGCTTAGTAAATTAAGTAAAACACATTAGAAAAAACGGAGAATATTTTAAGAAGTATTACTCAGATACACCAATATACGCGTAACACTAACTACGCTACTCGAAAAATCGAAATATAAAACACTGCATTTGAAAAATATTTGCCATTATTTAGATATAGTTTAATATAATAAAGACTTAATTATAAATTTATTACAGTTTAAATATGATGTCATAATAACCCTTCTGATATATTTTTCAATGTAAATATTGTAACGTGTATTTTGTGCATGTTATTATATCGGCTATCTGAGTAAGGACATGCTATTCGTTGAAAAAACGTATTACAAATTCAGAAAAAGAAGAGAGAAAAAACAGGATTTATTCACAAAAATTAATTGAAATAATCTAAATTACCCACCGCACGTTTTGTTTGACCTAAAATATGAGTAAATTTGACTTTCTTCCGCAATATATATATATATATATATATATATATATATATATATATATATATTTCTATATATATATATATATATATATATATTTATATATATATTTATATATATATATATTTATATATATATATATATATATATATATATATATATATATATATATATACTAGTATTCATTGTACTAATTGATGTTCCTGTATATACGTGACTTAAAACTTTGGGTACCTTGTACACTATTTCCTACAATTTTTATGCTCAAATCATGAGTACAATAGCAAACTCTATAATTGCCTACATCTATTTTGCTTACAATATTACACCGTCTAAGATGATCCGTTCATTCACAACCCAAAGATTAAAGAAAATACTTTAATAATTATTTGTATTACTTTGGCAAACACACAAATTTACTTTCAGTCTACATGATTAAACTTAGCATATAAATTAATATTTTCATCTCGAATATTGAGCTTTCCTTATTTGCTTTAGATCGTCTTCAGACAATTGATCGTATTCTTGATTTTCACTTAATGTGTACAGCATTATAAAAGCCGTAATATTAATCCAGTATAGGATATGATTTAAATTATATTTATATATATATATATATATATATATATATGTATATATATACATATATATATTTGTGTGTGTATTTATATATTATATGCATATATATATACACCTATATATCCATGTATATATATAAGCATATATATTCTATATAAATATATATATATATATACATATACATATATATATGCATATGCATATACATATATAAATATATATACATAAATATATATATACATATATAAACATATATATACTTATATATATGCATATATACATATATATGCATATATATACATATATACATAGATCTATACATATATATATGCATATATATGTACATATCTATATATACAAACATGTATACATCTATACATATATACACATATGTGCATACATGTATACACACATATATATATACGTATATGCATATATCTATAGATTTATATACATATATATACATATATATACATATATATATATATATATATATATATATACATATATATATATATTCATAATTGCATTGTATTTCCGTTGATGACTTTAATTGCTATATAGTACTTTATGTGTTCTTCTCTGCCCTATCCTATATACTCTCCAACTGGTCCTTACTATTTACAAGTTACTTGTCTAATACTATCATCGAATGATGCAGTCCCAAAGTTAATTAATTTCACGGAAGTAAGAATATAAACTTATACGCGTATGTGTGCGTGCATAAAATGTTTATATTTCACGTATTGTTACAACGTATATTACAAAGATTATGTTTTTTTTTATTTCTGTAATTATTCTATGTTTAATGTTCATATGTAGAGTAATTTTTTTAATTTCTTTATAAAAATATTATAAGAATTTACAACAATTTACACAGGTACATATAATTTTTACACCTGGTCAATGTTCAGTCTGTCTTACTGCTTGGTATATAAAACCATATATATATATATATATATATATATATATATATATATATATATATATATATATATATATATGCATACATACATATATATTATATGCATATATACACACACAAATATATATGCATATATATATGCATATATATATTTATATGTATACATATACACACATATATACACATATATATGTATATATATATTCATATGCATACATACACACATATATATATATATATTAACATATATATGCATATATATATATTCATATGCATGCATACACACATATATATATTCACATATATATGCATATATATATATTCATATGCATACATAAACACACATATATATGCATATATATATTCATATGCCTACACACACACACACACACACACACACACATATATATATATATATATATATATATATATATATATATATATATATATATATATATATATATATATATATATATATATATATATATTGGAACGGTACATTTCTCCTTTTAAAGAAAACAGCACTACGGATTCATTTTCCAACTTTTATTTTAAAAATAATATCTTGGTCAAATAATGTATTACAATAATGAGGCAACCGTTGGACGCACTTCTCGCAAATCTCCCGCATCTTCAATTCCTCTCGAATGTATGTACAGATTCCACTCTGACATCAAGCCGTGCGGCTGTCATTATTTTACTCCTTCCACATCTCTCATAATACCTGACAACCCCCTACCTTTATTGAATTACTGATGCTACTCCTATTAATTCAGTACGCTCTAAAAGCAATTTGAACCTTTTTATATGTGACCTTCTTCTTAAGATTAACACAAGATTTCATGTAATTCCGTTCTTCGAAATTGCCATCAGATCCAAATTACATTGTTGACATTTACCAGCTGTGTTACACTCAGATTAAGTAGAGTTTGTTTTAAATTCTCCTGACGTTTTTTATTTGAACCTTGGCCCATAACAATACGTCGGTTATCTTCTAACATGTATAGCAACAGCATACTTAATTTTCCATCGTGTACGACAAATTTAAATACTTGTACAAAGAAATCTGGAAACTTTAGTCACGGTGTATATGTATGTAAACAGTTGCAGCCATGCCTAATATGTGTGTGTTTGTGTATATTTGTGGTTGAGCGTTCGTGTATACGTGCACATTTAGATATCGTAAATGAATAGAAACATGCATATGCGTATACTGATGCAGAAACATGTATTAAAATGATGAGAGAGTTCAGAATAATAGAATGAATATCTTCAAATTATTTCCATGTGCCGCTTTTGTCGATGGTCCCGCACGAATTTTATGGGAAAGGCCGTTCGCTATAGATGCGGCATATTAACGTCTCGCAATGAACTGTACACGACTAAAGATCAATCCAACTTCTTTGCGATGACATAATTCCAATTGGATATCTGAAATACCATTTAACGAACATCAAAGGGGCATTTGAACTTGCAGAACATTATTCGGATCCAGCTCTGAAAGGACACTCATAAAAATCACGTGCCCTTCACAATTTATGAGCCATTGTAATTATTATTAGCAGAACTACTTTTGCGCCATAGTTAATGGGTTTCCATTGATCTAGATGGGTATTATGGCGTTCCTGATAGAGGTTTAGTGTCGACCTGAAGCGATGATCGTTACTTAATGTAAGATGTGTATTCACACTCGTAGAAACTATTGTAATGATAATAAACGTAGCAATACTTTCATTTTACTAGTATGTCTACTAGAAGTCTTTGTGCTTAAAAGACCTGATTACTAATACTGATGTAAATAATACAGTAAAGCATATTAGTCAATATTAGTATGCCCTACTACGCTGCATTAAATGGGCTTTTATAGCAAATGAAATTAACGATTAAAAATTTAATTGACACTTACATTTACCGATTGATTAGACATACTATCAAAACCAGAACAGTAACTATAAACGCAAACATGTAGTAAAAACACATAGCACGAGCGCCTTTAAAAGCTAAGTTTCATTTTGAAAAAAAAAAAACATCAATTTGGAATTCATACATATACGAACATTTTCGGTTAAAATAAGATACATTTTGTTTCTTTTTCAAGCGTGAACGATGCCTTAATTGTAAAATCTGGAGTGCGCATTGTCATTCAGGTCTCTGCCGTCAGTGTGGAATAGACGAGCTCATCTGCTAACTTTGCTAGAATAAACTGGTTCGGAATCGTTCACCAGGCACCGGTAAATATTAATTGTATGATGCATCTCTGCTTCTAAGACACGTCTATGAGAAACTTTACTTATTAGAGACCTCACACCGTCAATATAACCTGTAAAGTATTGAAACAACATAATCATCATTACAATACAATTTGCAATGCATTTTTTTTATCTATTCAAAATTATCTATGCATGCATTGTTTTGAACCTCTGTCTACTATAACATATAGCAGCCAAAAAATGTGTGCGTCTATTTGTGTGCTTGTATGTGTGTGAGTGAGTGAGTAACTTATAGACTCGAAAATAGTTGTTTTTTATTTATTTCAGACGTGTATTCCTACATAGGTTTTGTATCGGAATGTTTTCGGTAAGTTTCAATAGTGGAAATACTCGGTTGAAAGAATGAACAGGTGGCTTTTACCAGAGTAACCACGTTAAACCGCCAAATATAACGTCGCCCTCCTATATAGACAAAACCAAATTTTACGGGTCGGTATATTAGTTCGGTAGCTATTGTTTCTATATAGATTGATGGTTAGTTTAATCAAGAGCGTCAGGCATCGTGCACTCATGATTTGTACAGCGAACAAACTGGCAGTTTAATTTAAACCAAAACTGCTATTATAATTATTCTTTTTTCCCAGGGCATAATTTGCAGGTGTGTCTATCAGACACATGACTAATTTCATCCGAACATTTAATTGCGTGCCTAAAATTATCCGTCTGTTTAAAACTCCCTATTTTTATTTCTATAAGGAAATATTTTTCTGATAAACTTACATTTGTTTTCTGGTGCTCCTCTGCAATAAAGACCCGTGTGGAGCTCTTCACTAGATTTCCATAACAGCTTTTAAAATATATATTTAAAAACTACAAAACAGTATAGTCGTATCGAAATTTAATGTGAGGATGACTACATTGAACACACCCTTCAAAGCTTGCGACTTCAATCGGCACATATTATCTTTGCATGCTTTATAAGTCACGAGACTTAAAGAGAGATATATTACCGTACGCAACTGGACGCTTTTCGAACACACTTTGCTTGTAAAGTTTACATGCGTGCATAAATTCAAGAGTCATCTATTAGTTAGACCCTTTTTTCTTTAAAAATGAGTGGTTTTTACAACAGGTCAATTTTGTCGACGATTGAGCAAGATGTTCTTTCCGGCTAACATTTTTGTATTATATATATACATTGTCTGCTGATTAACCATGCTGGGAGAGCACCAACCAGATGTGTGATTCAGTTTAAATAAGAATATCCAAATAAAAAATTCGGCAGACAAGTTATTCATCGGAGGTATTAGGTGCATCCCATTCTTCCTCGAAAAAATGAAATAGCTATGCCTGTACATGCAATATTCGTGCTTACGTTTAAATCTCTAAAATGAATTCAGTCTTTTGTTATTCTAAATACTTATCCCTCTATTATTATATAAAACGTCATTTTTGAATGAGTCAGTTCCTTCCTCATAGGTTCCGAAACGTTTGCACCTATCTTTTTAAATTTCACACAAATGTAATATGTTTATACGATAAGTATCGAGTATCAACAAAATTATGATCGTAAAATAATCTTTCCTTCTTATAGTTAAAAAAAAGTGTTTAATAGGGGAATATTAAACGTTCCTCGGCTAAGCAAAATAATCACTATTGTCAATTTAATGGGTTTCCCGCTAGGTCGGGAGATGTCGTTTGCAATCTAGAAGTAAAATTTTGATCCAGCGGTTAGCGGGATTTTCTAGATAATCTGGAGATATTTTTACACCCATAAATCCCCTCGCCAAACTTTCGCAAGAAACACTCGTCTAGCTGAAAACACTATCAATAATTCCCCCCACCCTTTATCTGTGCCTAAACCTAAACGTAGACTCCATGAAGAAAACTTCTTTCTTAGAAGTGCAGACCTGTGGAACTGTCTTCCGTTTTTCTGCTTTCCGGCTGACTACAATATGGTTGTCTTCAAGCCCAATGTAAACAAGTTTTTGATAAGACGTTCCCCTTAAGTTAGCAGATTTACTGAATTTTCATTACTGACAATTACTATATTGTCCATTTGATTACTGTACACTCTTTGAGCCTAATCCTCGAGTGGCCCCTAGTCCTTGATAAGTGGTGGTGACTATGTAAAAAACAAAACAAATGAAGATTAACAAATGAAGAAAAGCGCTTGAAAATACTTAGAAACTAAACTCATTCAGATAATTAGAAATATAGCATGTACTTTTTTCGTAACAAATACTTATTGACTATTTTTTTTTTGTTTTCAAAATTAGTTTCAGTTAAACAGTTTTCAGCTTGTTATAAAATCGAATTTTTAGGACATTTTTATTGGGTATTCCAGCCTAATTAGCTTAAAATAGATTTAATCACTCCTCTTCACTTAAAAGTATTTATTCACATGGTAAAATGGAGAAAAGTTTACAGTCGACTATTATAAATATAAAAGAAATAACAGCAAAATACTCAACCAAAAGCAGTAGAATTTACCTATCTACGGACATGTATATTTGAACGTGGTAAAAGTATATTTTTGTTCGAAATATGTTCAATTTTTTATTTTTACACATTGAATTAAAAATAATTACTGAATTAAACATTAATTTCGGATATTATATAAAAAATGAATCATTCTATCACTAACTCTCAGTTCGAGGTGCACTCCTAAATTAAGAGTGGAAGTCGTAGATTTTTTCGTACAATTTTTTAAAGGCTCACAACGGTTTCTCGACTAGTTTCTTGTTGTGAAGACAGCAAAAAGAAATTAATTGAAACAAACACTAACAAAATTTCAGAACTTATAAACGATTCTTGAATTTTTCTGAGTTGAAGTATTTGCCGGTGTTTCTTATTGTTTACGATTCTCGACTGTTAGCTATTCAATGATTTCACAAAGAACCAACATTCATGATTTCTTTTTACTTTTACTAACTTTGTCAATGTTTCTCATTACATTTATTTGTCAGCGTCTACCAATTTTTAAGACTCAGTAATTTTTCCCGCATATGGGAAAATTACTTGCCTTCCGACGATGGGAAAATTAAAGAAAAGGGCGGTTTTAAACGTATTGAAAACTACGATAACTACTAAAAAATGTGCATTCTAGATAAGGGTTATTATTTTTAAGCACCAATCTTAAAAAAATACCCTTCATTGACTAAGAACAGAAAAGATACACTATATTATCCCAACAGATGCCATACACCAAGGTTACTTTCATTTTTAAAAAAGTGCAATATAATAAACATAAACTGAGAATATAAAAAAAGATACTGGAATATTTGTAACTATTTAAATAGTATATATTTTTATAATAGTTGGAGCAGAAAAAATACTCGATTTTTAATGGTGCTGATCAAAAAATGACTACTTAAAATTATTGAAATGCAAAAATTATTTTTAAAGCTTTTTCTGGTTTAATATATTACATTTGTTATGTGTGTTGTTTAATATTCCACATGCATGTCTTTAAGGTGGTTTGGTGTGGTTTCATGATATTGCAAGTCAGACTTAGGATCAGGCAGACATTGAAGATTAGTTATCCGTCCCAAATTGTAGGATGCCCGAATTATTATATGAAACAATGTTCTCTTACTTAAAATCCTGAAATATTTTCGAAATATTCACATGTAATCGCCTAAAAAAACAGACTCCCATTCAGAAAGGAGATAGCTTTGAGCTCTTATTTACTTTTAAATATAGATTTAACTTTTTTAAATTTACAAACTACTTAATCTTTTCTCTTTATATATATTCTCAAAGACCTAATCTTGTGTTATTTTCCCATTTATACATTTGTGCTATTTTTACCCTCCTTAATCTCCCCTTAGACTGATTCTAAAATCTATTCATTAATTTACGTTTAAATATGCATCATGTTGTTGGCAAATTTCGTATTTAAGTTTTTGTTTTTTTTTGCAAAAGAAATTGTCATCTTTGAGTAGAGTTTATTCTGCAATATTAAATATATAAGTACGGCTTATTCTAATGGTTAATTTGTTATATATTCTAATGTTTGATTTTATTATATTTAACACTGTTATATTTCATAATTTGTTTCTTGCAAAGCAAAATGTACCCTCCGCGAAAAAAAAGAACAAGGTGATAAAATTCAGAGAAAAACTGATGGGGAGCACACCGCAGTATAATTACAAAAATATTGAGAAAAAAATTAGGAATATTTTGCATATTCAATTTATTCTCCTGTAGGGTAGAAATTTAAAATATCGTTTTTTTTTTTAGATTAGTTGTTTCGAATGAGTGTTTTTTGAAAATTTACGACGGCAAAAGGTAAAGATTTACCGATTTTTTTTTAGATTTCTTTTCCCTGGGCTAGCGTAATTTTTAATCTCTTGAAATAATAAAATCTCACTGACTAAGTTTCGAAAATCGAAATAAAACGACCGTAAAATACTCTCCTTATTTATATATAAAACATAAGGAGTTTTATAGGGGATATCTTATGTTACCTCATCCAAGAGAAATAATAAAATTCTAGCAAATTATTTCTTCTAAAAAAAAGATTTATTGAATCTGGAGAATGAGCAAAGCACATGCGAAGTTTACCATTTTATTTCATTTTTCTAATTAATGAATTCAATTTACAATTAAAAAACGGGTTCTATTGAAACTCGCCACGAATAATGTCTGTGTTTGCATTTGTAAAAAATAATCTTTAATCAGAAGTGAGTTTTCCAGGGCATTTATCATCAACCCACAATATCAGCCGGCATTATATTTTAAACAAACGCATGCGGAATTTGATGAACGACATTACCGTTATTATTTTATATATATATATATATATGTTTAATTTTCTTGGGAATAAGTCCACCGAACAAATTTTCATGGTTATATATGATATTCAATAGAGAATTGATGCTATAATAATACAAACGCAATCTTCATGAATTATGATCTCATGTTTAAGCGTGTTGCGCGACCGGGAAACATCGGGTGTTCAGCTATTTATTCTAAAAATTTAGATAGGTTCATAAGAATGTTTTTTTTTCTTTTTACGTTAACGCATAATAATTTAATTAATTCAATTTATATTTTCCATCTCTCTAGTATTCATAACATTATCATTTATTTTACTTCTATTCGTGATTTAACATTACAATGCGAAGTTTTACACCTGTTGGATGGCAGTCATTTATTGTACATAAAAATTATATGTTTACATTTAATTGATATGTGCGTTGAATAGCAGTCATCCCTTGTACATTTAATTGATATGTATGTATGCGCGTGTATTTAATACACGGGCATACACACATATATATTTATATGTATACAAACTAATATATATATATATATATATATATATATATATGAGCAATATATATAATATATATAAATATGTAGATATATATAAAGCTAATAATATTCCATGTATATATATATATATATATATATATATATGTATGCATGTATATAGTGATAATTTATACGATGAATCGTAAACTGAAATGTAAAAATATAATGTTGTAAATCATAAAAGTACAGAACTCATATTAAAATATAAAAAAACAATATACTTTCAATATAGTTTACGTAAAGATTGAAAATCCAAATCTTTTATGTATATGTAGGAATCTCAAAGGATATTGAAGGATTAAACGGATGAGATCTTTTGTCATCTTTACTGATATGTCAACGTGACACAATCTGTAACTAACATGCAATAGCGAACGATAAAAACGCCGAACTTTCTATATCGCTGATAAATAATTAAGTATTTGTTCACCATTAGGATTTGCCACGTTAAATTTGCATGATAAAATCATCTGATAAAAGTTAAAAAAAAATAGCCAGCAATTAACATAAAGTCAATGCCTAATCTTAGATAACGATCATTCACATATGATAACATCGATTCTCTTTCTTCTCTTATCAATGTTCAACACTGGCAGAACTAATTATAAACTATCTGATATTATAGCATTATTTTCTGTATTGCTTCAAGACCATAAAATATCATATTGATTTAAAAAAAACGATAAAAATGTAACTTTCCTTTCAGGCATTATTTAAAAATTGTCTTAGAAATTAGATACAATTCCTTGGAACTTATTTATAGTATTTTATATTCTGACTTAAAGGTACAAATCTAATCTATACTCAAATCCTGTTAATTAAAGAATAACTATACATATAAAAATAATTTTTCTATGCGAATATATTTTTTTAATAATTCGCAAATATCCTGTTTTTATTTTCTTATTAAATTTCCTTCGGGTAAACGCGTTTTTGTAATGAATTGATATAAAATATAGCTCCAAGTGGCAGTGCACAATAAATGTTCATATTTTTTTCTTTTATAAAGATGATTTAAAAATAATTCACAGGGAATAGTACTTTACAAAATTCGGTAAACTGCGGTTGTTTAAAAGAGTATAGAATACCGATGATTAGCAGATTAAGAATGATAGGCAATCGCATTTACATTACTCATTTTACCAAGAAGATTTATTAGTGTATTAGATTTTTTATTGTAAGACATTCACGCTTTTTACTGTTGACTGATCGTAGAATAATCAGTTATATTATACTTTCATGAATGTAGATGTCGTATTAATTATTATGAGGCGAATATTCTATTGATAATTATTTCGTTAATATTATATAGTAGTAATTAAAAAATAATATATGAAAATATATGGTTTGTGTGCGATCAGCTAGTCGAAAGAAAAACTTACAGTTCACCACCGTTAGTCGTTACAATCTATACTTAGTCTATATCATAACCTGAAAATAAAGTTGTGAAACCTTGTAATGTATATTTGCGCATACGTAGAGCCTAAGACATTATGTCTAACTACTTCTACAAAGCTATTTTTAAAAATTGTTTTACACTTTTTAATAACTTAGCAAGCATTTTACAAGATAAAAATCAAGTCAAGTTTGTCGCATATGTCTCAATACCCCACCAATACCATCAAGTTGCAAGTCTGTAGACCAGGAATATATGGTAAAGTTTGATAAAGACTGTTTCAATGTTTTCATTTCGTTAAATTCAGCTTTAAATGCAACTATGCATAATGTAGAATATATGCGCTATTAATACTGGGCCTAATAGTGAACTTAAACTGATTGTCCAATAAGAAAAGAGAATAAATCGAAATGAAATTAATTAAAGTTATTTTAAAGAACATGCATATCAATACAAACAGAAACTTGGAAGTGCGTACGAAATTAATGTTAAAATAGTGATAACGTAAATAATAATATGATCTTGTGAAAGATGATAACGCATGCACGATTATTAAAGTGTGAAAGTGATAACGTATGTATGAATAAAAATTGATTAAAGGGGAACGCATGTGCATTATACATGCATATGAAAATATAATCCTGTATGTACGATCATGAGTGTGTGTGAAAGCTGATATGATGCGTACATATGTAAGATGGTAATGTACGTGCAGACATGTGTGAAATGTAATTACATATGTGAAAACGTCATTATATGAACATAAATAACGTGTATACAAACATAGGTTTGTCTGTTCGGTGATAAGATCCGTTCGAACAAGTTTGTAAATAGTGTACGGATGTACATGTGTGGACGGTGGTGACGTACGCACAAACAAAGTAATATGAATTGAAAATGTATGCAAAATATTAAGTGTGTATACGAACGTGATAACGTACATACAACACGGTATGAATTATGATATATATGACAGACGGAAATTAACATACACACATAAAACGTGAGCGATAGATAATACCAAATACACAAACATTAATATGTGTGAAATGTGATAACGTCCGAACAAACATACATGTATGTGAAACGTTGTTTTGTTCATACAAAGATGAACTATGCGAAAGGAGATATCGTACGTGCAAATACAAATGTTCGTAAAAGGCGCTAACGTACGTGTATATATATATATATATATATATATATATATATATATATATATATATATATATATATATACACGTTATTGCCTTTAACAAACACTTGTGTTTGCCAGTACGATATATATATATATATATATATATATATATATGTATATATATATATGTGTGTGTATGTGTGTGTGTGTGTGTGTGTGTGTAAGCATGTGAAAGTTCTTTTTTCCAAGAAGATAAATGCCATTTTTGTGCAGATTGAAAAAAAAACAAGACTTTATTTCTTATACTATCTGCTCTATCCAGGATATTTATCACTTTGGTGTATTACTCTAAGGTAGTGAGTACTTATGTATGTATGTAACAAATTCCAGAAACCAAGATGCGTAACCACAATCGCCAAGTAGACTGAACCAAGAATGGTATAAAAATAAGTTCAACTGTTTTTCTTTCTAACTTCATTTATTTCCTAATTGTTATGGTCGTGACGTCACTCACATGATTGTCTCCTCGAATTTATTCACGTCTCTTACGAGAACTCGGACGTTATTGTCTTCTCTTACGTGACTTCTTTTTTAAAGTTGTTATTTTTCTGTACGACTGACATCATTTCGTATGCATTTGCACGCGCCTAATCTTGTTATGTTACACTCCTTTATATGCCTAAAAAATGCTTCCCAAGAAGAAAACAAAAAATCAAGTTCACATCAAACATATCACGATTTAATACTAGTAAAACTAATTTCTGTTTAACTTTTTACCCATCATAAATTCCTTCGTTTGCTTCTTTTTTCCATATGTTTCGCAGCATGATTGTAGATATTTTTCTTTGTGAAATTGCCTGTTTACTAACTAAAAATACAGTACCGTTGTCCTAAACCAAAGTGTTAAATGTTTACAACATGGTACAAAGATATCCAAGTCGGGATAATACAAAAGTCACGTGCAATTGGATAGTCCTTGACGTATGTTTGTATTGCAACTTTTAAATCAACCAAACTGAAAGGGATCTTAAAATTTTTTTAGCAATATAGTAAGTTAACAACAGCCATGTTATACTGTTTATTATTATACTAGATCTGCGTGTTACTAATTGTCCTACCCTGGATATGACCGTACACTATATCCGATGGTGAGGCCCCAGCTTGCGGGCGTTAGGGAGTGTGAAGCAGCCCATTAATTGTCATTGCTCCCAGGTCCACTCTAACCTGGAGTGGTAGTACCTGTTAGGGTCCCAACTACGGGTTAAATAGAAATCGACTTAAAAAATATATTCTATTAAAAACTTTTTCTTCAAAATCACTGGAGTCGGCATTAAATAACCTGAAGAGTTTATATGCCTAAAACAAAACAACCAACTACTAATTGTCTTCGTGTGCATTTTTCTTATTGTCTTTAAGAATTTTGAAATCTCTATCTAAATAATTATATTTCAGCTATAATAATATTTTCATTAGTGCTAGATAAATTTCAACGCCGACTGTCCAAATATATGTTTTACACTTTCTGTTCGACATTCTTTTTAATAAACATGGAAGTATTACTTCTTGCCATGCCCTATGTCACACAATTACGCAGCTCTATATAACGAGAATATTCGAAACAAAACGAGTTTATTTAACTGGTTTCTAGTGTGGGTCCTATTTTATCTATTAACTGTTCAACCACTTTTGACAAGATTAGTCGAGAAAATTACGGCAGATTTTGCCTCGTAACTGATCCAGCAATTTCACGAGACAATTATGGTTGACTCAAAGGGTTAAAGGCATTAATCGTACCCCAGACTTAATCGGATATCAACATCATACTCAATAATAATTTCAATTTGCCTTTTTTCTATCTATACGGTTGGACGTTTACAATTTCTATCTTCAGCAGCCCTTCTATAAAAAAACAAGCATAATTTTCTGAGCTAGTTGTGTTCGTAAACTAAACCATCAAAAGTCCAAACTGGGGACCCGTTTGTTAGTAGTCTCGAACCCAACCGGGGTACCGTGTTCGGTAATAATAAAAGGCTGGGTTCGAGACTCCTAACAAGCGGCTCCCCAGTTCGATACAAACCATCAAAAGTCCAGTCACTTGATTCTGAACGCTAAGTTTCTATCGATACACTGGAAATTTTCTCGTTTCCGAATTGCTTTGCTAGTTTGCAACTGTCTCCACAGTATATTTCTTGAAAATCGATATTCTCACTTTATGATTCAGGGGCTTGCAAGTACATAACTTTCTACAACAGAAAGAAACATAACCGCTGCACCCCTTCCCCCATAAAAACGTTTTACTGCCAGGATCACCGGATAACACCCCGTTCTACGTCCAGTGCCTTGCTTCACCGCCAAACTACCTCGCCTGCCATTTATGTAAATATTAAGGAATGACTCTAAATATACCCTAGGCGTTCGGCATTTAATTTATAAGAGAAGAAGTAACAAAATACCGAGAAAAAAAAGCATCAGACACGTTTCGAAAAGTGTTCAATAACAAAAGAAAAACAAAAAAAAAAACAAGTATATAACCTTACTGAGAATAGCTCTTTTCTTGAATGCGACGCGTCTTTTTAAAGTTTTACTTACCGTAAAAAGAAAACGCAAGACATTTAAATTTCTCAGTCGAGGGTCGAATCCTGAACAGCTAAAATATCGATGTAAAAGAAAAATAATACTTTCTTTTCTACATGTCCTCTTACGTGATCTCGAACCTTATTTTCGTATCTACCGTAATTCTTCCTACCAGTGACGTCACTTTTCATCCATTTCATACACGCAGCTGCGCTGCTATGTAATCTACTATGTAATCAAGTACCATAATTGATTTCATCAATGAAAGTTAATAACGGCCCCCTTCTGCCATTGATGAGGCATCTGCCGGTCAAGTTGAGGCTGCCATTTTGGAAGATCGGCGCATTACTATTCGCGAAATAGCCCAAGATGTCAAGATTAGTACAGAGTCCGTGGAAACTATAATTCATTACCATTTTCATATGAATAAAGTGTCTGCCAGATGTATTCCCAGGTTGCTCACAACATTCCAGAAGCGAGAACGCATCGAGTGTACGAGGATGAATTTGGAGATTTATTACCGACAAATCTGCTCCAGAATCAAAATGAAAGTTTTTCAAAAGACTGATTACACAGGATGGAACCTGGGTTCATAACTGTTGTCTCTGTATCAATAACAACACGAACGCAGAAAGTAAAGGTAAAACAAATATATTAAGACGGAAATATAATACATATTTACAAAGGTGCAGTTGTACTGCAGTTGGAAGATTGTCCGGCAGACGTGTTAAAGTCTTTCATGGAACAACCGGCACATGCGTCTTGCCTATCCGGCGTTCAAACACAGCTCCCCGGTCTTGCAGACTTGATACCTTTATCTATATATTGTTCACCCACGTATGCTAATAAGTGGGCGTCCCCACAAAACCCCCTTCCCAAGATTTAAAGTCGTGCAGATTTCAATATCTTTCCCTTTTGGGGTTCATTGTCATTGGGTCTATAGCCTTTCTTTTCCTTTCCGATCTCCTCGGTTCGGGCATGGTCTGTGGTGGTTCAATATTAAACGTTTCGTATACTATATCAATTTAATCGTCCTGTTCTTCAGGTTTGTCATGTTCGTTGTCCTTCCTATGATGTTTTCTCAATTCATATTGGTGTCTTTTTGTGTATCCCTTTTGGACCTTTTTTTATGTAGACCAAGTCGCCGATACGTGTATCTACTGTACCCGACTCCCAATATGGCATGTTATTTTTAAAACATTTACAATATACCTGGTCACCAGGTTTAAACCTTTTACGTGATGTGTGTGTCCTTTTATATACGACTGCTTGCTTTAGTATTAATTTATCAAACGGTGATTTTATTTTTCTCGCAAACATTAATTCTGCTGGCGGTAATTTCGACGGTGTATTTGGGTTCCCAGTTATCCTGTATATTTGCAGGAACTGTTGTAATGCTTTATCCGTCGGTGTCCCTATCGATTTTTTAAGGGCACGCTTTATCGTATTTATGAACCTTTCCGCTAATCCATTTGATCTGAAATGGAATGGTGGTGTACTTATATGGTTTACCTGAAACGGATCACAAACATCCTTGAAAACACTTGAAGTAAATTGTGTTCCGTTATCTTTGGCTACAATGTCTGGTACCCCAAAACGGGCAAATATTTCATTCAGAAAACGTATTGTGTTATCTGCAGTTGGGTTTTTGACCCGCTTTACTTCCCGCCATCTGGAAAAACTATCTACTATGATAAGGTATTATTGTCCCTTGATCGGTCCAGCAAAGTCTAGATGAATGCGTGACCATGGATGGTCAGTTTTGTTTCAAGGTTTATGAACTATCGGTGGTGCCTTAGCGGCTAACGCACAACTTTTACATTTGTTTACTGTTAATGCAATATCCACATCCATATTACGCCAGTAAACATAACTCCTCATAAGTGTATTCATCCGATTTATACCCGGGTGTCCTGTTTTTTTCTGCAAGGTTTTGGGTACAACCACTCTTTCACTATATAATACTACCTCATTGCATAAGGAAAATATACTTTACGTTTTTCCCTAATTTTCCCTTAATTGTTTCTTTATATCTTTGATGACGTCGTCATTTTCAGCCTCTCTTTTTATATCGGTAAGCGTGACTGGTAAGTCTCTTATTATATTCGCCACCATGTTTTTTCCTCATAATTGGAACGATAGCTGCAATTACTGACTCTTCAAGGGTGTCATCCATTTTCGCTATAAGCCTTGACAATCCATCCGCATGACATATTTTTCCCGAACGTAGATGTTTTATTTGAAAATCATAATTTAGCAAGATCGTACCCCAACGGAGTAACCGGTTTGCCTTATATACTGGTGAACACTTTTTTGAGCCGAAAATAGTCACTAGGGGCTTGTGGTCGGTTTCCAGTATAAAATGTCTCCCGTATAGACAACGGTGGAATTTTGTCACCGCGAACATAATGCTTAATGCTTCCTTTTCTATTTGGGAGGAAGCCTTCTCTGACGGTATTAGGGTCCTTGGCGCTATAGGTTTCTTCGTTCTATCTGGCATGATATGCTGTATACATGCTCCTATACCATACGGGCTCGCGTCACTCGCAACAATTATTTGTAATTTTGGCTCGTAATAAGTTAAGGCTAAATCTGACGTCAAAGTCTTTTTAATTTCCTCAAATGAGTCTTGACATTCTTTTGTCCATATCAATGGTGTTTCTTTCTATAATAATTCGTTCAGCGGAGCTCTTAGGTCGTGCATGCCTTTGATAAATACTTGGTAGTAATTCGCGAGGCGTAAACAGCTCTGTAAAGTCGTCATGTTATGTAGTGCCGGCATGTTCCTAATAGCTATCGCTCTTTCTGGATTAGGGCGTCGACCATCTTTACTTATTATTTGTCCTAAATACTTGATTCCGTCTAGAAAAAAACCGCATTTGTTTTCATTCACCTTGAATTCGTACTCGTTTATTCTTGTGAACACTTGTTTTAAATGCTCTATATGTTCACTTATTGACGCGCTCCTTATGATTATGTAATTCAGGTATACACAAGCACATTCTAAACCGTTAAGCATTGTGTCCATTTCTTGCTGGAATATCGCGGGCGCGACTTTTATCCCGAACGGTAATCGGTTATACTGGAATAATACTTTGTGTGTGTTAATGCATAAAATCTTTGAGCATTTTTGTTTCTATCGGAATTTGCAAATAGGCGTCGGACAAATTTACTTTTGAAAAATTTTCCCACCATTTAGATAGGCAAAAATCTCTTCCGGGCTTGGTCAAGGGTAATGGTGAACTTGTAGCATATTATTTAACCCGGTTGAAAAGTCTCCGGAGACTCGAATTTGTTCCGATTTCTTCTTTACGTACACCGTAGGCGCTGCCCAAATGCTAGTTTCGATTTTCGATAAAATGCCCGTCTTCTCAAGTCTGTCTAATTCGCTACCTACTTTGTCTAATCCGGCGAACGGCACGTTCCGTTTTTTCTTAAATACTGGTGTTGCATCCTTTTTTTAGTCCGAACGAAGCTTTAAATTTATTACATCTTCCCAGTCCCGTATTAAATATTTCTGAGAATTCGTTCTTTACTTTATTTTAAATATTTTCTGACGTTGTGGTGGAGCTGGTTATTTTGTTACAAAAAGTGTTCATCGGTTTATGCCAAGGGTTGAATTTTACAATAAAATCGGTTCCCAATAAATTCTCGCTTTCTTTAATTACGAGGTTTTTCAATTTCTCCTTCATGCCATTTAAATCAATGGTAAGGACGACTTCTCCTTCGAATCTGATTTCGTCTCCTGTCACCGTTCTTGCACCCTTACTTGACTTTTTCAGAGTCGGTTAATCTAGTTTTTTAAAGGGGCTAACGTTTATTACCGACAAATCTGCTCCAGAATCAAATTGAAATTTTATTTGTTTGCCGAAAATATTAACCAACACATATTTTCGTAAATTGTCTTTCTCTTTGTCGTTTGTTCTCATTTGGTGTACTCTATATTTTGTTCTGCAACAAATACTCTTATGTCCGACTTTGCCGCAATTGAAGCATCTGGTATTTTTGTAAGGACAATCCTTTCCCCAATGTTTGTCATCACATCTTCCGCAATTATTAACTGGTTCCGATTTTCTATAGTTCCTTTGAATTGAATCGTAATTTCGTTTTCTGTAATTAGAGTTTGAGTATTTAAAACTCGGGCAATCTTTTGGATTTTGACGAGTCTCACACCTTCTTTGCCCTGCGTTTCTGCCAGATATTTTAATCTTCTTTATGTACAACACTCCTGCTTCTTCTATATCTCTGGAGTCTTTTTTTAGTGATACTGCCCTTTGAAAATCTCCTGCTAACTTTTGCAGTGTCAGACCTTGTTCTGTCTCTTATTTTGAGAGAAAGCGTCTTCGGATCTCTGAATTTTTTGTAGAAACTAGCCCCTGTGCAAAAATTAAACATTTGAAGTCGTCCACCGTAAGTTCCGATAATTTAAAATTGTCGCAGTGTTTATTCACTACTGACGCATATGTCAGGTAGTCCTGCTTTTCCGTTTTCTTAAGGTTCATATACGACCATCTCTTGTGAAAAACAGACATGTTCGGTGCGAATAACTCCTTAAGAAGTTTTAAGGTATCAGCAAAGTCTAACTGATTCGTTCTTCGTGGCAATATGAAATCAACAGATTTGCAATGTTCACTGGCACCAAACTTTCGAAGTAATAAACTTACTTTCGTTGCGTTTGACCAGCTTTCGCAATCTGTTTCGAAAATATCCTCACACCTCTTGAAGTATGCCTCAAAAGTTTTATCCTTTTCTGGTAGATACGTGAACGCATCTATGCTATTCACAATTGCTGCGTTTGAAAAAGTCGTATTGCTTTCCTGTGCGGAATTAGTCGTTAATCTTTTCAACAAATCTTTTTGACCAAGTTGCATTTGCTTTATACATTTAAGAAGCCGTTCATTCTGTCTTTCGTCTCTTTCTTGTTGTTCTGTTTGCTGTAATTCGTCTCTTTCTTGTTGACGCATTTGCATCCCCGGGAATAACTTGATAAGATCCTCCATTTTGTTTTTCGAATTAGTAAATCAGTCACTTTTACAATTTCCTTTCTTTTATAACTACGAACAACCGATTCCTTTTGTTATGTTATTAATTACGTACAAGAAAGAAAATAAACCCCTTCTTAGTACACTGAGAAAAAATAATTTTTCTTTCAAAACAGTCTACCTAATAAGTTCAATGGATCCAAGCGAAGCATTTTTTGCGCACTTTGCAGAAAGGGTTACTGTAACTGTAAAGGTTTTTTTTTTCTCGTAGGCACTTTGAAATAAAGTGCTCGCTGTTTTGGTTTTTTTGGAGTGTCCCGTGTTTTGAATTTACTTTTCAAGTAGTCATAAAAAAAGCTTGGTGTTTTGCAAGCATCCAGCGATTGAATATCGCGTTCACCAATTTCGTAGTTCCTGCGTTTTAAACATAGAATTCCCGAGTGGATTTCTCTTCAATCTTTGACGAGTAAGTATTTCCCGAATACCACTGTTGAGTTTGATAGTGTAACTCTTTTTTTTTTCGAAATACCGTCGCCACTGTTGTGCCTATATCAATAACAACACGAACGCAGAAAGTAAAGGTGAAACAAATATATTAAGACGGAAATATAATACATATTTACAAAGGTGCAGTTGTACTACAGTTGGAAGATTGTCCGGCAGAGGGCGTGTTACACTCTTTCATGGAGCAACCGGCACATGCGTCTTGCCTATCCGGCGTTCGAACACAGCTCCCTGGTCTTGCTGACTTGATACCTTTATCTATATCTTGTTCACCCACGTATGCTAATAAGTGGGTGTCTCCACAACAATAACTATGATCCAGAGACCAGACAATACAGTGGAAGCACTTGGACTATTATCCAGAGCCAGTCAATGCAGTGGAAGCACTTGGACTCACCACCTCGAAAGAAGGCAAGGGTACAGCCCTCCGCTAGCAATGTCATGTTCACAGTCTTCTGGAACCAGAACGGATTAGGGATGACAGAGTTCCTGGAATAGCGTACCACAATTACAGAAGCCTATTATGCTTCACTTTTTAGGAAATTAAGGGAAGCTTTCAAAATCAAGAGACGTGGCAAGACCAGCAAAGCTACCCTCCTATTGCAGGACAACGCTCCGGTCCACAACTCGCATGTCGCCAGATCCTGACCTTTCCTGGCCTTTCACTCTCTGACTTTCACCTCTTCCGAGCCATGAAGTTGTTTTTGAAAGGAAACCGTTTCCCCGACGATTCAGCCTTGATTTCTGAAATCACGTCGTCGTTGTAGGAACAACCGGGGGTGTTCTACAAAATCAGTCGCCAGAGCTGCATCAAGCGATGGGAGAAATGCATAACTCTGAGTGGTTCCTATGTAGAGAAAGACTAAAAAGTGTGCCAAGATTCGTTGCTCTACTACTATAGGGAGTTGTTCAGGGCATTACTTATTGCACACCCCTCATGAACGTGTTGTTAATCCAAAAAGCTAGGTCACGTTAATTTTGAAAGACCGCTCGTATCTCTATATATCAGTATGAATATATTATAACATGTATAAAAAGATGATACTATACGCATTTATAAAAAGATATTAGAAGGTACATAGCCTTTACCATGGAAATAGTTATGAAGTGTGTTCCTTTTTAATCTAATTCATAAACAGTTATCAATTGCGAGAACTATGCTTAAACATATACTCATCTTGACGAGTCCAAGGGTTACAAGTATTCAAACAATAATGATAATAAATAACGAATACTGGGGTCGAAATTGTTTTTTGTATGTATACCCATTACTCGCGTTGCTTTTTTTAATTACAATTTATTTCCTGTTTTTAACTTATATAATTTTTCCCTTATAAAATATAATGTCTTCCTTATCTGAATATTTCAACGATCGAACACAGACTAAAATAAAATATTTTGTTCATGGAAACGACATTGACAATGTACAATGAGTAAAATTAATCTGTGTTGCTTCTATTTATAAAACTATTACAAATGTTTGTGAAAAATATCAATTAATTATAAAAACCCGAGCATTATATATACAGATATGTAATTAAAACTTTTTTCACCTGATAACATCACTTAATGATAAGTATATATATATATGAGTGAGAGAGAGAGAGAAAGAGGGTGTGTTTGTTTGCGTGTCCATACACATACCTTAAAAAATTAGAACATTGAATGGTGTATTTTTCTCTATATATATGACTGTAATTAAAAGTGTACTCCAATCAACGCATATTTATTTACTATAATATATGCATTAAAATACTTATGTTATAAACAAAGTTCTTAATCTTGTACCGATTTGTCGACTGGTTTCCATAAACACCAAAACTCAATCAAATTTTATCTGTAAGTAAATACCAAATCTATATCATTGAGGTTTACATAAGTACTGAACTCACGTTCATACAGTATATCTTATATTTAACGATACTTTATAACGCATGCCACTAGATTAATTCACAAGTATATGTAAGTTCTCCTTCAAAAATATTACAATAGAATTGTATTTAAAATTTTCGTGATTTTTGTCTTATATAGGAAGGGATCTTGATTGATTCACGTGAGTTTTGTATACGGCATGTATATATATATATATATATATATATATATATATATATATATACATATATATATATATATATATATATATATATTCTGTTACGATTACGCACATCGTGCATACTTTTCTGTATTTCCTTTACTTTTAATTGCCACGATAAGTGCTTATTAGAATAAGCACCTTAAATTCATGTGATGTCCTGTTTCTTCGCGAACAAGTCAACCATTTTAATATTTTGTTAATAGCTAAAAAAAAGTCTCGTTTTGAAAGCTATATTATATTCACATCACTTAATTTTATAACAATTTCTTTCAGTTACGATGGCGTAATTAATAATTACATTTGGTGGAATTTTAGAAAATTAACCTCAGCTCCAATGTCCAAAATTTAAATTGTTTTCTATTTTCACGTTAATCTCATACATTACGAACCTAATTTTCAAAGTAAAACAAAAAAAAAATTTAACATGTATGATTAAACATTACTTGTATGAATTGCGATGTTAGACCCATTCAACTGTCGGATGGTTTTACTCATAACTAGAAGAAAAACGCATTTTTATTTTATATACAATGATACAAATCAAACTTTGTATTTCATTTTCTTGTTTGAATTAATTTTGAAGTTTTTTTCGGCGCGAGAATAGGGCATTACTGTGATATTTATTTTAAGCATATATATGAAAGAACAAATTTACCCTGACTCTTTTTTATACGACAATATAAACCAAAAAGATGACCACAACGTATGCGTTCAATTTAGTAGAACGTTTTAATTGAAAACTGATCCCGGACAATAAAAATAATATTTTAATTTTAAATGTAATTGGTTTTTATCGGAAACAATAAACAAAACAAGAATGTGTTATGTGTTGAAATTTCTTTGAAAAAAATTCTACATTTTCTATTCAATACTTTTAGCTTCAAATGTTTAAAAATATGTGCTCATAACTTGTTTTGAATCCGTTATTTGTTTTATTTTATTTTTTGTTTATTTCGTTTATAATGTTCTTTAAAATGTTCAACTACCGTGTAATTTGCACGGATTCTTCTTCGTCTTCCTCTTCCTCTTCTTGTTTATTAGAGATTCTCGCTCAAAACAACGAATTGTTTTCTTGGATTCCGGGTGAAAATAATTGTCCATATATATAACTACATCTTACTTGCACATTACTGTGCCATATCACAACCCCCATTTATTTTTGACTTTTTCTGACAATATTCATTGGTTTAACTGGAATTTGGGGGCAAGAAAGCTCCCCCAAATAGCAGTCTTTTTGCTCTTCTTAAGTACATGCCTCGTTAGTGCTCACTCTATTCAGTTTTTTCAGCTTATTTTATCTTCTTTTTCTGGGATGAGGCATCAGTCCATATCTTTCAAGCAGTTTATGAAATAATTATAATATATTTACAAACTGCTCGTATGACGTTCTCACGATATTATGGCACCAGCTGTGGACAAAATATGTATTACTTATTTCATAAAAAATCGAAAAATGTATTTGATTTGAAGTTTCACGTTCGATACAATAACATTATCTCAGGAAACTTAAAATAGTATGTTTTCTATTGCATTTTCGGAAGGTTTATGATTCAGAAACAGCTTAGAAGCTTATATAGTAGGTGTTAAGATGAAATATAGCTTGCGTATAGTTCTACAGATTTTCTTGATAGTATTATACAAATAATTTTATCTTTGTATACATTAATTTAATCTTATTAATTTATTGAAAAGTTGATAAATTATTTCACGCGTTATATATTTGCGTATAAGTTCTAGTCTAAATAGAGAGTATGAAAACTAAGCTTAATAGTCCGCCTCCATTTCAGGAAGGTGCACATTTGTTAGTAAGTGTTTCTACATCAACTGCATCAAACACTACATTTCAATGAAAAGCAATATATAACAGCGCTAATCTTCCCTAGACAGCAAATGTCATAACCTTTTCTTTCTGATCTTTTGCTTTGAAAATATCTTCGAACATTAACTGTTATAATTGATGGTTTCAGAAAGTACTGGCCTTTATTATTAAATCGCTTGACTGCTCGTATAATTTTGTATCTTGTGCAGTTTATAGTTAATCTATTATCTTTTTCGTAATCGTTTTATTACCAAAAGTCTTGTCGATTCGGTTGCTTTATGGTATGTGAACTGTTTAGAAACGATCTATTCTCACCCAGACAAGATGGAGCTATTTAAATTAAAATATGCAAATATGCAAATGCATATTTCAATTAGAAAGCGCATAATAGAAACTAATTAACCTAACGGAAATTAGTATATCATATAGTTATCGGAATATTATTTCAACATTTAGACACTACAATTGAATGAATAGCGTATTTAATGATGTTACAGATTTAGTGTATAGTGGTGCTTTCCTTGCTGCATTATAGATCGAGCGACACACGTTATTTGTTGAATGTCGTATATCAAATAAAAATACCGTATTTTTAATAAAGATGTGTTCTTTAAACTTAGGTATAAAACTGAGTGCAGGCTCCATTCCTCAACCATTCTTCAAAAATATGGGCAAATATGTACGTGTAAACAAACAAAATCACACACACACATATATGTATATATATATATATATATATATATATTCTGACAGTAATTGTTAAACACAACAGAATCGTTTAGTAATACCTTTTTTTATTTTTCAATTTTTTGTATTGTTTTTTTGTATATACATTGAAAATATGGATGCATGGTCCAAGCATTTTCAAAGTTGCCGCGGTTTTATTTTTTGTGTAGGCGTATATGCATGATCACGAAAGTTCGTTAGGCTGTGCGAGGAATTGTTTAAGTTTCATACAGTATGCGTGTTTGGGAGATAGAGCGAGTGAGTCCAGGTATTTAAGTATGTTGGTGCGGTTTCGCAATGCGATTTGATTAACATTAGGTTTCTGCGTTTTGACATAATTAGTTTGGAGTTTTTTTTGTGATTATATACATTCGTTTATTTGTGTAGTAATGTTGTTTACTTAACCAACATTTCTCTGAAACTCGAGGGGCAAGTTATGTATTTTATGTAAATGTTGTCAGATGCCACGAGATTAAAAAATATAGTAGGTGAGGCGACGTGATAATGTGATGGTCGTATGGTTGACTTTACTCTTAATGTAATTTTTGTTATAGGAGTAAAATTCTTGCAAGAGTCATTTGAAGCAGAAGATGATCTTTGTACGTTCTATTGATTTTAGCGGAGCGTAGGGATTGTTTTAAATAATAAAGTGTTGTTTCTAATTTTTTATAGTTAGTAATAAGTCTTATGTTATTGTTGTCTACAGGGGAAACGTACCTATAAATGAGATTTTTTCCTGTAGCTTAAAGCCCGAATGCCTTTCATTGCAGAATAATATTTAAATTGTATTGGAGTTAAACTGTGGTATTTCTGTTATTTATCATTCTGTTTTACTTCTGAACCTTGGATATTATGTGTCGGTCAATTTATATAATTTGGGAAATCTGTTGCATAATATTTTGTAGTTCGATAAGTAATTCACTTTAGTTTGAAGAGATAAGTTTTGCTCTGTTGAGGTGGTTGTCTATGATGGCTAATTTGTAACGGTAGGAGCACCCGCGCCTAACGTGTACAAGGCAAGATTTATAGCAAGTAAGGCTTTTGATGTGTAAAGTGCTAAAATTGTTATTGGAAGTGTCAATACGAACGTCAACGGCAAAATATTTTGTGATTAACATTTAAAATCGTATTTCAAACAACAATAAAATATTAAATGACTATTTAAACATTCTCCCTTCCCACACACAATCCGTTGAAGCTATTGACCCCATAACTTACACGTCCTCATCACCTAACAATGGCACGTATACTTCTCCGCTTCTAGGAATAGAAATGACCTTCGGTTGCACTCTAACTACTATAAAAAAAATAACAACTCGAATGTCCTATCACGAAATATCCTGACGATGTGTAGATGCTTACACGAAAATAAAAAAAACTGTTGACTCTTCGAAAATGCTTAGACCATACCTCCATGCCTTCAATGTATATATAAAAAGATAATACAGAAATGTAAAATAAAAAGCTATTACTAAACAGAAGCTCTATGTTTGCTTTAAACCATGTCTATCTTAATGAAAAAATGCGGTCTAAACACACACACATACACACACACACATATATATATATATATATATATATATATATATATATATATATATATATATATATATATATAGGCATATTTTTACAGACAGGGGCCGTACAACCAGGAGAAAGAAGGAAAAAGCGACAAAGCGTTGTCATGACTCAGGACGACTCTATTGGATCAGAGTGAGAGATTAAGTACACGACAGAAAATCCACCAGACTGCAAGACATCCTAATTAAAGTTATGATGCAAGGTTAAAGCCAAATAGCGAATAACATCATTTACCTGTCGATCAGTGGCGGAAAAAAGGAAATAAAACAAAGGAAGATTAGCTCTCTCACTCAGTTGACGTTGACGTAAAAAGATGCGTTTCTGTGCTTGATCATAAAAATGGTGTTAAATGTAGTAATCGCGCATGTATGAATGGTGTAGAATGATTCCCCGCTACGGTGGGGATACAAGGTCTTTGCTTGGATTGTATGGCGAGGATGGATTCAGAGATACGTGTCTATCTTCGTAAATTGACACTCTTACGAATCTTCTATATTCTCCCGGAGTATCGAGGCGATTTCGGAGTGAACCAAAATGAAACAACTCAGGAATATTTTATCTGTAACCTTAGTTCACATATTCAATCCAGGTTCTTACTCAACGTTTCATGTGAAAAGAAAGAGCACGTTGCTATATTCTTTAAAGAATCTTAGATACTGCTCTTTAACTCTGATACCTGTGGCGTTTTATTTTATACTTATTCTGTCTGTTTATTATATGCGTTTATTTAAACGCCGATCAAGTATTCATAGTTTTTTTTTAGAAAATAAAATAAAGGCCGAACTAAAAAAAACAAGATAATCTAATTATTTTGATTTGGTTTCATCATATTCTGTTCGTTTTCTCTTTCTCCTTGTGTTGATCTCTCGAGTTTCTGCTAGACTGCGAATCTATTCTCTTTTTTTCCTATGATTTCGTAACCGATTGCAAGAAAGATTACACAGAATACAAGCGAAACAACCTATTTGCCTAAACCCGACTAAAGTTATCTTAGAGCCTCGCTACCAGGGCTGAATATCTAAAAGGAATAAATCGGATGGTACATCTTCGTATGAAACCTCTCTGATCCTTTACCCAAAGCCAAGCCACACACTAATACTGAGTCGGAGTGCTAAGGCAAAAGTTTATTCTTTGCCCCGCACCCCATTCGATGATGTAAAAAAAATTAATAATGATAATATATGTATACATATATTCAAAAATATATATATATATAAACACATATGTATGCATGCATATATGTGTACGTATATATATATATATATATATATATATATATATATATATATATGCATAATCATATTTAAAATGAAGTACCGTATTTTGTAGTACACATTAACTTATAACATACTATTTGTTTGATTGCTGAAGCAAGAAAAACGTGGATTTCTGAAATCATCTCATGGTGCAAAAGATAACTTTACATAATATGCATTTTAACAAATTAGTATTTTTCATTTATATAGAAAAAAGACTATCTTTTTGTGTTTTTTAAATATCTGAAGCAAATTTAATTCATGTGACGAGCGAAATTTTCGCTTAATACAAATGTGATGTTTAGATAATATTCTTTTCTTTGGATAATATTTATAGTGGGAACATATGATGAATAGATGGCGTATAAAATATGCACATGATTGCAGATGACATATAGCAATAAACAATATAAGACCAAAATATAAAGATTGGAAAAAGGTTAATTATTTAGTGAATTGACTTTTAGTAATATTATATAATATAATATGTATAATATATGTTGGATTTTAATAATATTATAAAAAAACGTACGCGTTATTTAACGTATACACTTCCAATCTTGTGTGATATTAAACCTTATATTCTATATTAATGTTGTCTCAACAAGAACAATAACTTGCAAAATAATGTCTAATTAGCTAAGTTGTAAAATTTTAGACACATACGTTGTTCGCTGGGTTTAGAACACTGGCTTTTATGCTTATTTCATACGAGTTTTCCTTAAGTCACATAGATTTCAAGTAGTGTTCGTAGACAGGAAGAAACTATGAAATAGCTTTTATTGTTGCATAGTAATATTATTTATATTATTATGAAAAAAGATATACATTGTATTTAAGATGTAGGAATTTACATACCTTTTATGGATCTGAAAACATATAGAAATTCGGAGATGCAGCTTAAATATACACATGAAATGTGTTTTTATCAACAGTGTGAAACAATAAAATATTCAAATAGCTTTAAGAAAACGAATAAATACAGAATATGCGAATTTGAGTAAACTTCAATATTACAATCAGTACAAATACACATGCTTTGCATCTGTAAAAGTAAACATGTTTTATCTCTTTGAAGGTAACTCGTCATGAAAAATATAGTTCTGAATGGAACTTTCGTTTGATGGTTGATGCAACATTGTGTAATGTTTATCTTAATTTATCTGGTGGAGGCGACTATTGCATACTTAATGGTATAAAACATAATGCAAGATAGTGCTTGCATCTGTCCTAATGGAAAATATTTCCCAGTGTGCTCTGAGATAAGACATTTTGTAAATTGCATACATTTTGTAAATATATATATATATTTATATGGATGTGAAATGTATCCTTGTTTCATTTGTCTCGCGAACAGTTTCTTAATGTATTACACAATCTATAAGGATATCGTATTTTTTCATAATAAACACCAGCATGTCCAAACTATTAACACATAAAAACAGGTTATATTGGCGCTGTATCCAGACAAACAGCGATATGATCAAGATAAGGGTTCGCACAGGGTTAGGTCACACACACACACACACACATATATATTTATATATATATATACATATATATATGTGTGTGTATATATATATACATATATATATATATGCATATATATAAATAATAAATTATAAATATAATATATTATATATATAATATATTGGTAATTGTCTATATTTTTGAGATGAGGTGTTTTCATTGATTGAGATTGTCGGACTGACTTCCTCATCTCATCAACCAAGATGAGGAAGTCAGTCCAACAATCAATCAATATAATATATTATATATATATATATATATAATATTATATATAATATATCATATATATAATATATAGTATATTATATATTATATTATATATATAATATTATATAGATATTATATATATATAATATTATATATATAATATTGTATATATATAATATTATATATATATATATATATATATATATATATATATATATATATATATATATATACGTATGTGTCCTAAACTCGATCAAACCCTCTATGTGTGCGTACGTATGTGTGTATATAAATGTATATAGCCGGATTTTTTCGAAATGTATCTTATTATTTTCAAATTTGCATTGAAAAAGTTGTAGGGCTACAACTCAGTACTATGATTACTAGCAGGCTTTGTGCTCCAGATTTTTGTCTCTGACATAGTGAGATTATTTTTAGGCACATTAAATATCGATGAACGATAGCATCGTGAGCTTGTTCTTAAAAATGGAGGATCTACTAATCTAAGTGGGCTAACATAAACTGCACTAGTTTTGTAAATTTTCAATAACTCCATGGATGGTGTATCGGTTCAATATTTATGCATGGTAGAATTTAATAATGTATCTCAGTTTCTAACACACGATCATGAGAGATTTCGCTTTTAGACGCTTCCCACAGCAATATATGTATAATGGTTATATTTTCAGATTATAAGTGCATAAATTTAGTCATGATAACAATGCATTTTTAAACAACCGGTATATATATATATATATATATATATATATATATATATATATATATATATATATATAAAGACAGTGAGAATAAAATGTTTACCCGAAGCAAGTATGTTAATATATAAATCACAACTAAATAACATATCAATACATACAAAATAGAGAGGGTACCTTGTTTTAAAAGAAAATAAATCAAAATTTAATGCTTAAATGGAATTCTTGCTCTGTAATATATGTATGGTTTGTTAATTTCCTTTTGGCTTCTGAATAGAAGATTAGCAAAAATATCATGTTTTGAAACACTGCTGAATAAGAATTTGGAAATTTTTTTTGAACTATTCCAGCAAAAAATTTAATTGTAAATTTAAATTTACAATTTTTATATCTTTTCTTTTCAATGCTAGACCGGTTTTCTAGCATTACAGTATTTCGATATGTAGTTATTAATAACTGAGATCTTCTCATTAAATATGATTTTTGCCTGGGCTAATATCAATATCGATAATAAAAAATACTTTCCGCCCGGTAAAAACTTAGTCATAAAGACGGGTATATTGAACAATTACTACGCCAGTTTAGCTACACGTATGATATCTGCATAAAAATATGGATATGATTGACCTGGATAACATTCCATACTATTATATAAACCATGTTGGATGTGTCTTGGTTTTTTAAATCACTTATAATTCCTTTGGCGACCTTACGTATCTAGGACCCACGATCGCTCAAACATATGGGTTACATAAATTTGAGGTGTACGTAAACACACCACGTTGCTTACTAATAATATGTATGTATATATATATATATGTATATATACATACATATATATGTATATTTATGTATATATATATGTATATATACATATATGTATATATATATGCATACATATGGATATATATACAAATATATATATATGTATATATATGTATATCTATGTATATATACATACAATTATATATATGTATATATATACATATATATGTATATATATATATATATATATACATATATATATATATATATATATATATGAAATTGGTATATTAAGTCACATATTTTCATTCAAGCAAATATTATTACAGGCAACGGAGATACTTTACTTTATGATTCCTTTTTTTATATTAGAAACAACTCCTCGTCGGTCATAAAAACGTTGGAACAAATCAATTTAGGGTATGAATTCAAATGGTCTCTGGAAGAATGTAACTCCATACATTGGGTATACAGCGACAAATTTGTCCCGGCGAATTACCATACCTATGAAAAATACTAGTGCTATATATAAACGTTTAATAAAAGACATTAACTTTCGCCCCGCCAATCTTAGAAAGGCTGACAACATAAAAATTATACAACATGAAAATAATATTAAAATTTTTTAAATCCTTTAAGCGTAAAAGCAGTAACGTTCTAAAATGTATTGCATAGTTCGTATTGGACGGACTTTACTAACGGTGCCCACGAACTTGCACATTTTAATGCTAGAATTTTTGATTGACCTATATTTTAATCGACTTTTCATCGATGTTTTTACTGATCTCAGGTTACTGATTATTTTAGTTCACACTTTTAATTCTCATTTTCGCCCCTTCGGACTTTTACTTCAACAGCCGATGATGATTCCTGGAAGAAACAAAAGTGCTCGTGACAGCAACAACTGTGGAAGTTTTATTAATATTTTTGATTTTGATACAAAAAAAAGATTATACGGAAAATCGAAAGATTAGAAAAGGAAGAATCATAAAGCAAATCGTATCCGTAGCATTTAATAATATTCACTTGAATATATATATATATATATATATATATATATATATATATATATATATATATATATGTGTGTGTGTATATACATATATATACACACACATTCGCATATATATATATATATACATATATAGCTACATAGGAAAAAAGAGAGAATAACATTGACTATGCGAAATGATGCTATATATATCGATATATTTAATAGTAAGATTTCTGAGACACTGTATATGTATTCGTAATTTAGTATAATAGTGAAAATTCAGAATGATATTAATTGTTTCTCACTTGTTTATCTCTCGGTATCGGTTCTAGTTTGTTATAGGATTTATGGAACTAGAATATCGCAGAACGTTTTTTTTATAAGGTAGAATCTGTGTCATTTTAATACAACCGTAGCCATTGTCTATAATGAGAGAGATAGAGAGAAAGAAAAAAAAGGGAGCAAAAATAGGTCTTATGTAGATTTTATGAGCGAGTGAATTTAACATTTATGTATTATAATTATTATATCCTATTCAAGTGAGCCAGGGTTGCTTAAATAATAATTAACAACTAATAAGTAATTTGATCTCTTAATCCGTTTTCCATCATGGTTATGCGTCCTTTCCTAGTTTCACTAATCCTCATTTTTTCTTCACTAATCCCATTTTCTCTCTAACGTACTCACTGAAAACTCGCAATAACTACAAGATTAATAACATCATATTATTTTATACCTAAACTGAAAGTAAAATCTTCCCTGCTCATTACGAAATTTTTGTCAGTAAAACAGTTTATTTTTTTTTCTAAATCATGCTAGTATTTATCCGTTAAAATTTGTATATCAATTTGTAGGTATTTGTTTAGCAAGTAATACTACGTATGCCAATATGCACATACGTGCTCCAAATATAAGCGATTACTCTATATCTTAATATACATTTTCAGCAAACAAGGTACTATCCGTATATACAGACATACGTTATATTGGCGCGTTGTTTTTATGCGTCTAAACGCATGTGTGTGTGTGTATGTGCTACTTTGGCTTTCCTATATTTTTCCATGTAAAAAGGTGTGCCACAATTGCTCATGTTTTTCTTTTCTTTGAATGTATAATCGCAATAAAAATAGCGTAAATATCACATATCAATCGGGTATGTATAATCAAATATTTACTGGTAATCTAGATTTACATATGGCGAAATTCAAATAACAAGTTGTACTTCGTTAAGCAACTGTAACATTCATACACTCTCATTTGCCATAAATGTGTTCTATTATAAATCATTTTATTTGCATGCTAACACATAATTCCGTATTTATTTTTGAGTTATAAACATTAATGCTAAATATGCAACTCTGTTTTCTCCCCTTTTATTCACAGTTCGCACTTTCAGTGGACACTCATTGACAAATTATATAGAATCAGCGAAAAATAATTTGTTTTTATCTAGATATATTTCTCTTATTATATAGAATGGAAATATGCATTATTACTTAAGCATTCCCTAAAAGCTGACAACTAGTTGGAAGGGGAAAAACATCCCTTTATAACACACGCCTAACATGATGGTTAGATTAATATTATTTTGAAGATCGTATTATTTAACTATTAACACCTTTTTGGAATGGCCTTAAATGAGATACAAACACATTTCTTACAGTTCAATTCTTCTTTTAGAGCGAATAATATGTGTCTAAATATTATTACTTCAGAAAAGAGTCATAAAGATAGAACGCGGCAAACGTTCTTGTGGATTAAATTACATGACAATTCATTTATTATAGGCGTCGATTTCTCATTTCTCCTAACATTAGTTTCTGTCGAATGTAGGCAGTAGCATTTATGCGTTTTTTATTGTAATAATCGTTTTCAAACTGCACATAAAAAGACGATATCCCATCGAGAAATAACTTCAAATGTGTAATAGCCGCTGCTATATTGAGGAATACTCAAATAATCAGAGGTAAATTAAAGCAGATAATTTTCATTTTTGATTATTATATATTCGTATGAAAAGGAACAAATTACCCGCTATCCAACGACATAAGATATATCGGCCGTGGAAAAAAACGTAATAATATAAAGTTCAGCCCAGTAATTCAGTATAAACTCCTTATAACACACCATGAACAATATCCACATTACGAGCGTAAATTCGATTAAATCAGTTAATAATAACAACTACTTTCAATAGCAAAGATTTTTAATAGAAAATAAACAACTGCTACCTTCAAAGCAGAGAATAAAGACATGTAATATTGTTTTGACTCTGATACTTTAAATTATATACGAAATATATTTTTGAAGATTTGCTTCTCTCATGGCTGATAAACATCCTCAATGTACAATTATTGTGAAAGAATTCGGAAAAGTAGCTGATCGCACATTATATCTTCTATATATAGTGTGAGTTATTGAACTATACGTAGATCCCTTTATATTTCTTGTCTTAAAATACATCTTTATTAAAGTCATGCCAGCGATAGGTATATTTGCGGTAGAAACCAGCCTTATTTTTAGAGGTATGCGTCAACATTTGGATACTTAGATAATGATTACAATGTTGCTAAAATAGATCGTTATATCCAATTTTTTAAAACGAATACTTTTTTTTATAAATGTGGGCGTCCTTGCATAAAGAAGTATTTAATATGTTATACAATTCAATTAATTTATTTAAGAGACTATATTAGACGGATTTACATGATCTGAAGATTTAGATATAAAAGTATCTATATTTAAACATTACGTTGCTTCTAAAGTAGATACTCCTTAGTACAGTATTGTTGATGGTAGTATAAAAAAGCAAACCTGGTCAAAATGGGACAAGTCTGTTTATGCGATGTAAACCTTATCAACACACACGCACGCACACACACACATATATATATATATATATATGTTTATATATATATATATATATATACTCACTGTACACTGTAGCGCGTTGCTGTGGCTCAATTTGGTTTATTAGAAAAATCTAAAATAAAAGAAGAAATCATGCATCTTTCTTATATTGTTAGTACAGCAATCCACTCCAAAAGGGTAAAAAAGAATACGAAAATGAAAAAAAGGGCACTCTTTCAGAAGCTGGCCCAGATCCTTGGGAGTTTCCATCACTGTCAATGGATTAAGCCGAACGGTGCTAAAATGTTGGAAGGTTTAATCGCTTTTTGGGGGGGTTGTAATCAAAAATGTTACTTTTCAATAAATATTTTGGTGTTGAGGTGGGTTACTATACAAAGATACGAAAAGTTGTCCAAAAACAAATAAATGTAAGCAAAGGTAAGGTAAGTTGCGATTCTACATAACTGGATAATTTGTTAGTGTTTTTATTTATTGTAAAAGGTTTGATCAGCTCGGAAAACCACACAATGTTTACGATGTATTTGAAAAACACAAATAGTCGTGGACTCTGTTGAATATGTTAAGTTTGGGAAAATAAGTAAAAAACTAAAAAACTATGAATAACATTATAAGAAACCCAACGAATATATGTGCCCATGACATAGGCTGACATATTTGGTGGGTTTCTGACAGTGTATTGTATATTTTTTAGTGTTAACTCCTTTTCCAAAACAAAGTAATAAACAGTGTCCGCCACCATTTGTATTTTTCAAATACAGCGATAAACACTGTTTTTTGAGTCGACTAAACGTTACATTGAATCAAACGGGGTTGTATTACTACACACAGATCCGACAAAGTTGTCGAAACATTTTCGAATCTCTGTTTACAGTAATACAATCAAATAAAAAAACAAAAAAACATATCCAGATAGGTAGAAATGTAACATATCTTGATTTTGACGTCCATCTACACAATTTGTTTAAAAATTACTACTTTTAAGCATTTTTGCCGATACTGAATGGGAAAATCATATTTACAGTTTGCAAAGAAAAGTAGTTTTCAAAATATAAAGATTTGTGCTATGCACATACTTCACTGGCGGCCAAAATAAACACCCTAAACCTCCCAATAATAAAAAACGGCATTCAGAATAAACGATATTGTCGAGGTGGACCTAAAGTAAAAGTTTAGCTTTTTTAAAAATACATTTTTATTTTAAAGCAAAACGCTATTGTGTGCAGCGATTTTAATAAAGGAAAAACGTTCATATTTTCTTATATAAAAAATAACTCCGAAAAAATAACGTACTTTCAAGTTTGTTAGAATAAGTTTTATCGAAAATTAAAAAAAAACAACAACATGTTTTACTCATGCTTTATTTCTTAAATGTAACAATTTCTAAATTTCAAGTTTATCGATTTTGAACAAACCGGACGTTATATATATATATATATATATATATATATATATATATATATATATATATATATATATATATATATATGCATATATATAGAGATAGATTAATAAATAGATATGGAATATTTAAATTGTACGACATTCATAGCCGAGTCATATTACAACAGTACTTGACCTCTTCTACAATTTTCCTAATAATATTTTTAGCTTTCATAAACATAGAATATATTTGGAATTGCTAGCGCGTTGTGCAACAATACCTTTTAGAGTATATTTTTAGTAACATTGGAAAAGATCCGTTTCGATTATTGGTAAATATATTATGAGCAATACATTTGATTTTATCTTAATTCTATTGCTTTCCTTATGAAGTCAAGAATATTAATATACCATATATGTCTGAAAATAAAGATACGTATGTGTATTTTCTGCAAACACATATATATATATATTATTTGTGTAAAAATACAAATCAATTGAATAAATATATATGAGGCAAAGGTTACTCCGAGTAAGATTTTTTTTCTAATTCTCGAGAGGGTTTCATTTATCCAATTCTGATTTTCTCTCAATTTTTCTGTTCTTATTTGTCTGATTGAACATATATATATATATATATATATATATATATATATATATATATATATATCCAAGTTTAGTTTGATTAAATTATGAAATATCGTCTCATATTCAAGATAGCTTTGATGTTTTTCTCTCTTCAACGAATTCGATCTTTTTTAGCAAGCGTTTTAATTAAAGTTTTATTTTAGAAAACTTCGATAAGAAAATCAGTACATCTAAATTACTCTGGAGACGGATTGGATATTTACCAACACATACATACACACACGAACACACTGGCACACACAAACACACAGCCACGCACACACACACATACACACATATATATATATATATATATGTTTAGCCTTTGAGTAGGTGTAGTGAATGATTATGATTTATCAGAATCGATAAATATTTTAAAAATAAATAGCTGAGTTTGTACTTTGTAAGTTCACATACCCATGTTAGCAGCATCGAAATAGCGTAAGTTTCGAAGCGTCGACTCTCAACCAATCGGTCGATTTTCAATCATGACTTGAGCTACTTGCGAATTTATCTGCTCTGAAAATCTGCAATAACGAGAAACAGTACTTTGTGAATAAGCTTAAATTCTCCCAATCTTGTTGAACATATAGGGAAGTGAAATAATAAACTGTCACTAGCGTATAATGCAAAACATTATAGGAAAACAAATAGAGATAATGTGTTTGCGCAATGTTTGGGCATTGTAATTTTGGATAACCACCTAAATAACGGCCGTATAGTGTAACAGTTTGAACACTTTTATTCTAGCTGCAGTGAAGAGATGTGATACAGAGAAACAGTCTGTCAGTTTGGGATTTTTTGTGTACATAAATATTTATATATATATACATATATATATATGAGTATTTACATATAGTGTATAATATAGTATATAAATAAACTACATATATATATATATATATCATCTGCTAATTTTCATGAAATAGACTCTCAGCAATTATAAAAATAAAAACTGCGTTTTACATAGAGAATGCAGAAATATAATTGTAGATGAATTACACAATTATATTGCAATATCCCCTACATCAGTTTCCCATTTTATCATTTAAGTACTACCCAAAATATGTGTCATAACTAACAATATGGAATAAAGTAAATATATACATTTTTTATAATTAGATAATATTTCATGTATTTTACAAATTAAATATGTCTGAGTGAAACTTAATATAAACTTTAACCCTTTTAATTATAAATAAATATATAGTGAATTTATTACAATGGTGATATTTTAAAAATAATAATATTGCTAATAAGAATAATATATATGATAATAATATTTATATTGTTTATAATAACCATGTTAGTAAGAATTTTAACCAGAGTAATATAGTTAATCGTAATCAAGAATTTATGCACATATAGGAAAACATATACGAGCATATACACACACAAATACATATATACGCATTTCGGTTTCTTATTAATACTTTCTTGATATGTGATAGATCTTTCTTTTTGAAATACCTGAATTCTACATGAGGCATTTAGTTAACCATCGTTGAATACTTTTTTTATATATTTTCGTGATTGTTTGATTATCTGTTTCAATTCATTCAAAATTCCAAGAGAAACCTTTGTTTAGTTTATTTTCTAGCTATATAGGTTTCTTCATTCATACGTCTTTGGTAAAACTGCTTTTGCATGAAATCATTTTATATAGTTTAGAAAACTATAGGGAATCCTGTGAACCTATTTATTATTGCTATTTATTTTAAAAAAGTGGACAAGGTCGTTATTATTTTCAGCTGCCAATTACAATGCACTCCCGCTTGACAACTTGAATGATATTAACTAATAATTTGTATTCGTTCCATAATGTACTGGTCAGTCCTCAGCGCAATCGATGCTAAAGGTACAATTACAAATCTCTGACAAAACCATTTAATGCTTTCTTCATAGGTTAAACAAAGGTAAATTTAGTAATTTTTAAGAATCCACGTATTCAGCGTAGTAATTCCCGGCCTAGCGAAACGTGTCTTAAGAATGTCGAGGTTATGATTGGGCAAAACCATTGTGAGAAAATAGTCTACGGTTACTAATATAATCCGTCTAGAAAAATTGAAATAGTGTGCAAAGCAGCATTAACATTTAAAATATTATCCATAGAACATGATTTAGATTTAAATATATTGACGAGATTGTCATTGCTGATTTAAATAAAGTCGATATTCTCTAAAGTTTAAGAATGTTTCTTTATTCCAAGGGTATATTATATCTCTACGAATAGACACTCTGCCAATGCATGGCCATTTTTGCTACATCAAGAATGGTGCATTTGCCATCACTTACCCCCACATAGACAAAGTAAAAATACTCTCATATATTATAGACCAAGCACTATTATCGTCAGCAGCCACCTGTTACACAATTAGCATAATTAAATCTACTCTGATGTGACAGCCTAACGAGTATGTCGTTTCTATGGCTAATTCATATAAGCTTTAACGAGGAATTGTGCATTTTCTCTAAATGAGTTTACTTCAAGTAATATTACTATGCTGGATACGCCACAAAATAATGTGAATTTTTGTACTGAAATGCAGTGAGACTAAGAGACCACACAAAAAGATATAAAACATATGAACGTGTTTACTTGGGGAGATCAATTTCTTTACAAACTGTTTGAGAGAAAAGTAAGTTTTATGAAACATTCGAATATATATGTATCTCATATAAAGTTCAAATGTTATGCACATGTAGTCGGCTCCTTGATTCCTGGGGAACTCGACTGAAGTAAAATAAAACAAAAATATATATTAAATTTTGTATATATAAACACAATGTGTATATGTATACACCATGATATACAATTTTTAGGTTGGTGAAAACAATAAATTGTTTTCTCACAATGTTACTTTTATATGTGAGTTCCTAATTAAGTCATTAATCAATATATATATATATATATATATATATATATACATATATATATATATATATATATACATATATCTTATATACCATTTGAAGTGTGGTTTTCGTTCCATCGAATCGTGTGATTCTTTACCGTTCTCTATTTTTTTTCTTTTTTGCAGGGTTTTAGACAGCATGGACAAAATTCAAATCCGTACCTGATTTTCTAGTTCACACTAAGTCGAAAAACTTCCGAGACAGCTTGTGATATCAGTCATGCGTTTGTCCCAGGAGCCAGTAACAAACGTGTGGCACCACGGTGGTTTAAACATTTTCGCAATGGTGATGAGGTCTTCGAAGAAAAAAACAGTTGATAACGAATATTAGAAAGCCTTAATTGAAGCTGATCCTCGCAAAACCAAACGAGAAGTTAATTGTGCACTTGAGGTCGACCATCAATCAGCCGTTCGTCACTTAAAGAAAAGAAAGAAGTCCAAAAAGTTGGATAAATGTATGCCACATGAACTGAATGATGATAAAAAACATATATATTCGTTTCGAAATGTTTTTTACATGCCTTCGTATGCAACAAAAACGATACATTTCTCCAGTGAATTGTGACGTGCGATGAGAAGTGGATCATCTCAGACAACCGGCAATGTTCGACACCCTGGTTAGATGCCGAAGAATCTCTACAACAATTCTCGAAGTCAAGATTGCACAAAAAATCTGCTATGGTGAATTCTTAGTACACTAGAGCCGGTCTCATCCATCACAACTTCCTGAATCAGAGAGATGCGCTAACGGCGCAAATTGACGAAAAGCACCAGAAGCTTCAGCGTATGTGCCCGAGATTGGGTAATATGAAGGGACTAATTCTCCTCCATGACAACGCATGTTGTTCTACTGACCCTGCAGAAACTGAACGAATTTGGCAACGAGACTCTTCCTCACCTGCCATATTAACCAGGCCTCTCGATCACTTTTACAAGCATCTCGACAACCTACTGTGCGAAGAATTCTTCAAAAGCCCAAATGATGCCGAATCGGTGGTCAATAACTTTATCGCTTTCAGAACTCCGTATTTCAATGCTAATGAGATAAATTAACTTGTTTCTTGTTGGTAAAAATGTGCTCATCCTAAGCGTTTTTATTTCATTTAATAAAGATTTTAGGAAAGGAGTTATGATTTTTGAACTTGAATGTCACCAACCTAATATATTCGATAGAATCCCGAATCTAAGAGATGCACACATATTACTTGTTGCATGTAGATTCATAGAGTTCACAATATCGCAATTGATATAAAAGTAATAATTCACACTTCTACATCCTCGTGATTATTGCTAGCAAAATTATATTGGAGCAAAAGTGTGTTTTCAGACGCCTACAAATCAAACGACATTACAATGTGTTATACGATTTGGCCAAAACCTTCTCTTCCCACGCATTAGAAATAAATATTGTTTTCAACACCTCCAAACAGCTACACATATTTAGGTTTAAACTATAAATATGGCTGCTGATGCGGTATAAGTTTCTAGCTTGTTTGGATATTAATCATTTTACAGCGTGGTTAAATATTTGTAAGTACATTTTAGGGTTTTATACGCAATATGCTTTTGGTGTGCATGGGTTATCAGCAATATTTCTCACTAAGATTGTTCACGAACCCATCCGTGTTCCAGATACCGACGGGCAGTATGCAAGTCTCGTAGACATCTTTCTCACAACTTGCCCTGAACTGTGTTCAGCCTCTGTCCTGTCTCCACTTGTATCTTCCGACCACTCAGTTGTATACGTTAAAATAGAACTTAATTGTAATAAGTCCCCAGATGCACCTCTCCATTGCACATTTATATCATATCTACCTTTGCGTTCCATGTTTTAAAAGGAGGTGTCCTCTATAGTATCAGACCTGGCAGAATGGTTAATTGTAGGTATAGACACTTTCATACCCTCGATAAAATTCCAGCAAAACCCTCACAGCCAGCCATGTCTCTCTCCGGAATGTGTTGCTGCCATTGCGCATATAAATCACTTTTTCCATTGCTTCCAACGTAATAGATATACTGAGACTAAAGCCGCTTTCAGGACTGCCAGCAATCACTGTAAAAAAGTAATAAAGAACGCAAGAGGGTTGTATGCTCAATGCGTCAACTCCAAAGTTGCTGAGCAGCGGCTTGGTTCCCACCAGTTTTTGCAAATAGCAAATAGAATTCTGAACAGAAGCGTGCCCTCTATCCCAACTCTAATAAATGGACCTGAGGTTATATCGTCAGCATCAGACAAAGCCAAACTATTTGCCAAGAACTTTGCAGCTAATTTAAACCTTTGCGATCAAGGCTGCCAACCTCCAATATTCCTTTCTGTATCAGAAAACACGCTATGTGAGATTCAAATATCTGTACATGATGTCGCCAAGCAAATCAAGAACCTTGATTCCAGTAAAGCAACCGGCCCTGACGGTATTCCAATTATAGTACCCAAATACTTAAATCAAAACTTGCGCCCATCCTTACAAAGCTGTTTAAACGTTGTTATAAGGAGAATTGCTTCCCGTCACCCTGAAAAATCTCATCAGTATGCCCCGTATTTAAGAATCCAGGTGACCGCTTATCTTCCTCACAGTACAGGCTAATAAGTATCCTATGCGCCATGAGTAAGTTGCTGCAATCTGTGTTAAATAGAGAATTAATCAACCTTGTTAGTAAAAATAACCTTCTTAGTGACATGCAATATGGTTTCCGTTCTTCTAGATCTACAGCAGATGTACTTACAATTATATCTCATAGGATTAGCGAATCTCTCGACGGAGGCTACCTCTCTAGAGCAATTGATCTTGACATATCCATGGCGTTTGATAGAGTATGGTATAAAGGTTTACTTCACAAGATCTTCAGCTACGGTATAGCTGGAAATGTATTCTCAATTTTTAAATCATTTCTCTACGATATGCTCATAAGAGTAGTAGTTGATGGACAGAAATCAGAAGCTCTTAGTATTAATGATGGAGTCCCTCAGGGGTCCATCCTGGGCCCAACCCTCTTCCTGAGCTATATTAATGATCTTTCAAATCACATCCTTACATCATTCGTGTAAACATCTATGCCGATGACACTACTATCTAATGATAGCAAACGACCAAGTTCTCTCTGATTCTCTCTCCTCTGATCTGGAGAATGTGGTACAATAGGGAAAGAGGTGGCTTGTTGCAGTTAATGCATCTCAAACCAAGCTTTTATCTTTACATCATCAGCGCTCTGATTCACATCTGGCATCAACTGAAATGAATGGCTCTCGTCTTGGGGAGGCCTCATGTTTTGACAAGCTTCTGGGTTTGACCTTTACTCCTGATCTTAAATGGAACACATACATTAAATCCGTTGCAATTGCCGCTGGAAAAATGGTGGGATCTTTCTATTGATTCAGTAGATATCTCACTGATGATCCAATTCTCTATCTATATAAGAGCCAGTTACGTGCAGGCATTGAGTACTGTTGCTACATCTGGGCAGGAGCTGCTAGAAAGGACTTATTTTACGTTGATAGAATTCAAAATAGACTTCTAGCCTTGTGGGAGGATGCCCTTTTCTCTTCTCTGCAACCTCTTTCTCACAGAAAAGATGCTTCGAGTGTGTCTCTGCTTTACCCTTATTTTCCTGGAAGGTGCTCGGCTGAGCTCCATTATATGGCCCCTCCCTCGCCAATCTTCTACAAAAAACACACGGTTAGCAGAAAACAATATCACTAGTTTCCCCCACTCTTTATTTTTGCCTAAACCTAAGCGTAGATTCCATCAGCAAAGCTTATTTCTTAGAACTGCAGGCCTATGGAATTGTCTTCCGTTTTCCTGCTTTTCAGCTTACTACAATATGGTTGTCTTCAAGTCTAACGTAAACAAATTTTTGATGGTGCGTTCCATATAAGTTAACAAATTTACCGAATCTCCATTACTAACGGTTACTATGTTGTCTACATTCCACTGTACACTCATTAACCCTTATCCTCGAGTGACCTCTCGGCCTTGATAAGTGGTGATGCCTATTTAATTTTTTTTTTTTTCATTTCAATTACTAATTTCAACATCTAACTTTAGAATATTGTGATCTAGCACAACGAAGCTTTGGTCGTGACGGACATCGATAAACACCACATAATCATGTTCAGTAGTAAATTAATAATTACATATATTAAAAATGTTTTAAATAGTATTATGCTGTCTGAAGTATGTATTTGTCTTCATTATTCTATAGCCAACCCACATATGAACACTGTTTTATATAAATATAATAATATATTAAATTCAGGAAACAACTACATAGGAACGACCATCAAGTTTTAATAGATTTCTACTTACATACACGAGCTTTAAATGCTCTCGTCGCGATAACACTCTGTAGTTTAATAATGTAATATCATAAACATATTTCACTTTTAGAGTAGAGCATTGAATTCTGAAAGGCTGCAAATTTGCTTATGAATATATATATTACTGAGTTATGTTCTGTCTGTTGTACCCGTTCTTTTACGCATATCCTGTGGTCAAATTGCATCGAGGTCAAAGTTCCTCCAAGCATATCCGTTTCCTGAAACTATTCCGAATGATAAAAGTCGTAAAAGTCGAGAACCCAGTGTGAATATTACTAGCACTTTCACAAGTAAAATCAATGTAAATGTTGAATCACGCAACAAAGTTCAATGATTATGCTATATATAATATTGCCGAGCAATCAACGCAATTCTCTTGCTTCCCGAGCGTCTTCCATGAGGCGGTTGACCGTTGACCGATATTATCCTTCGAACATTATAACATAAATTATAATTTATGACGAATTCCGAAATATCTGAACGCTGTGCAACCCATTGGTTGCTCATATTCAGAATAGCTGAAATTATGTAAAGCAATATAATTATACATATACCAGTGCATTTAAATCTAAATATGTGTTTATGTTAATCAAAGGAATAACTATGTTGTGTTTGCTTTTACTTAATCATTAATTACGTTCATGTTCCAGAGTTTGCTCCTCATCAGTATCGCTAAAATTAATTGACAAGGATCGAACCTACAACCGTTTAATAAGTAGTATAGTGCTTTACCACGCGGCCACCTGGGCTTTGCAAATTTTTATGCACGACTTTTATCGCTATAAATGTAATATTGTTGAATTTTATTTAATTTTTTTTAGCGATTCCGCAATAATTTCTTTCATTTTTCGCTCCCTGTGCGTTTATTATAGGAAAGGAGTTATTTGCCCTTTGTTTACATTTTCCCCCACATTTTAGGACGTGCATAAAACAAAGTGCAACTAAGACCTTTCTTATAATGAACGCCCATATATAGAGATGGCTTACTTTTATTCAAGTAGTAATTATTTATTAATAAGTAATACATAATATTTAAATAACATAAAAAAGTAATACGTCCACAAATGTGGGCGAAAAAAAATAACAAAGGCAAATAACTCCTTTCTAATAATAAACGCTTAGAGAGCGAAAAAAAGAAGAAATTAGTGCGGAATCTCTAATAAAAAAAATAAATTCAACAATCTTATACACACGCACACACACACACACACACACACACACACACACACATATATATATATATGTATGTATATATATAATTATATATATATATAACTATATATATTTAGTAGAAGTGGTAATTATATACACACATACATATATATATATATATATATATATATATATATATATATATATATGAGCAAATAGTTCATAAAATATGTTAAAAAACACTTTGAAATTTGTTAAAAACATATTTAATCTGAAAAGGAAACACTAGATAAATGGATAGTCCTTAATCCGCGGAGTTTCGAAGAAATACTTTTCTTTTTCATCAGAGGGTAGGAATTAGCAAAATGCGGGATCGGATTTTGCATGCAGAAGTATTTGATGAAACAACAAGTAAGTCAACGTCCTTACCTGAAAACAAAATAAGTTAAGCAGAGGGAATATGGTAAAGAATAAGGTTATTACACATGAATGGATAGTCTGGTGGAAGATAAAAAATCCAGTGACGGTAAAATCCAAATGTAAAACTTCAGAAAGTTAAAAGAATTTCCATTTGTACAAGTAAAATCCAAGGAAATCGCATAATTGGAAGAAGATGGTCCATAATAATCCAAAGGCAAAAATCCATGGAATAATTCACAAACATGTGTACAAGGAAAAAAAAATATTAATAAAAGAAAAAAAGATGTGCTTTTCACTCTATTCCGAGACTGTTAAAGGCGCGACAATTTATATAGGACAAAATAATATAGGTCAACTGAAATGTACAAGTCATCACTTGAACAAATGTCAGCAAGAGTTATACAACACCACTAAAAGGAAAATAAAAAAGGGAAATAAAATAAATAAATATATAATAAATAAAGAGAAAATAAAGAATACATAAATAAATAAAAAATAAAATATAATAAAAATAAAATATAAAATATAATATATAATATAAAATAAAATAAGAATAAAAATAAGTAAAATAAATAAATAAATATTAATTCTTTAATATATATAATTTACTTTAATTTTACAATCTTTGATCATTTTGGTAAATTCAATTGTAATTTTCATTTTATATATATATATATATATATATATATATATATATATATATATATATATATATATATATATATATATATAACAAATGTACCCGACGTTTGGGGGTATCAAAACCAAAGCATAATATGATGAATGTAAGAATAAAATAGATAAACCCCATAATTTATAATAGCATACCTGTTCACACGGAACCACTTATCACAATATTTTGTGGATATATATTTTAAAAAAAACTTGTTAAACTTTGTGACATATTTCCATTCTTTGGAGGTCAGGCGCGAACGAACACCCCATAATTTTATTATACCATATTTCTTCAAACTGAAACATAATCCAAGTATACTTACGCAGATACATATGAACAGTCTTTATTAAAGTGTGCTCCTATTTCCTATTTGTGGATGTCAAGCGAGAACGCTGACCCCAAAATTTTATTATACCATCCCTATTTAAGTTAACACATTCTTATCAAAATGTTATTATGTATATCTATATCAAAAATACTTGTAAACGGTTTTTTTAAATTTTTAAATTTATTTCCATACTTTGTGAACCAGGCTCGTACGCAGACACCACAATTTTAATGAATCATCATTATACCAGATCAAACATACCCATTCCTGTGTCTTGATACATCTCCTATCATTACATGTTGTTAGTCTTCTATAATATTCAACCATATAGGAGTCTATTCGTGATCAGACACACACACAGACGTTCATCCTTATATATATATATATATATATATATATATATATATATATATATATATATATATATATATAATAAAAGGTATGTGTGTGGGTGTGTACATTTCCTTTTATGAATTTGCGGCCTGGAGACCCGAGATTTCACATAAGTAGTATTGAGATTGGAGAAAATATTTTTAATCAGTTTTGTGACAGAAATTTTGCTGACAAGGGCTTTGAAGACTCTATTAACATATTTCGCCAATTTTGGGTCTAAGCACTTGACATTTTGAAGATAGGTTACTTTGTCATCTATCACACTTTTTAATTTGATTCGATTTAACTCCTCTGTGATCTCTATACCAAATTACTTAGCCAATTTTTTGTGAAAACATTAGAAATTTTTCATAAAGTGTATTAAAAATAGGGCAAGTTTTCTAATCGGTTTGAGTCAAAGGGGCCAAACTTAAAAAGATTTGACATTTTCAGGTTTAGCAAACTATTCGGTCAATTTTTGGGTCTAAAAATTTGAAATTTATACATAACTAGTCTCCAGACATGCGCAAGCACTTTAATTACTTTTGGGAAGAAAATTAGACTGTCATAAGGTCAATGTTAAACTTTACAGATTCTACCAAATCCATACGCCAATTTTGGGTCTAAAGACTTTAAATATTAGATGTGAGTAACTTGTATATGGATAACACTTTTTTGTTTTGATTTGAGACCAATGCCAATAAATGTTAAGTGGCCAAAATTTGGGTCCAATTTAAAAACATGACCCTGCGCCCACTACAAAATAACTAACAAAAATTTTGATTTAAACATTTGAAATCTTACGAAATTTATTCACACGTAGGACAAGTTATGAACAGTACACAGGGCCTGAACAAAGCCGGGCCGAACTGCTTATATAATATAATCTATAAAATTTACCTAATTGTACGCATGTATGTATGCATGTATTACTGCCTAAAACTTTCGACAGAGGCTAGAGATATTTTTAACGAGATGGGTATAGTTTTCAAGCTCGACCTTATCGACGACTGATATCGAAAAACTGGCTAATACATAAATTCCTCTACCCTCAACTGGGCACTTTTCTACAGGGAGGGCTCGCTTTTTCGCCGAAAGGCTTGTCTTATTTTTGATTAACTAGCCTTAATTTAACTCTTCACCACTTCCGGTTTAGCGATGGACGCAACAACAAATACATCACGTTTTTTTTCTCACAGTCTTTTCCTTCTTCGCGGTAAGGGTTTTAGCCTGCCACTTTTTTCTTCCTTTTTGCTCACCCCACCCAAACAACCGGGTTATGCTGGAAACCCAGGCTAGTATATATATATATATATATATATATATATATATATATATATATATATATATATATATATATATATATATATAAATATATATATATATATTTATATCTGTTTTATTTTTTCTTATCTTTTTATCTGTTTGGTTACATATGTTTCAGATGTTGGGCCATGTTTACGACTTAACTGTCTCGTCAGACCTTACAGAAGTGGTCGTTAGTACTAGGAAGAAGTGTTTTAGAAGAAATACGAAAAAAAGAGAACAAAGAGTGGGGATGAGGTAGAAGATAATATGGGGGGAGTGAGACGGGTAGTGACAATATTTCACTTTTGAGGTTTTAGCTACGTTAGATTGTATTGTGTGGGTAGGGGTTGCAGATTCAGGTAGGAGTGGGTGGAGTATAGGAAGGGGGAGATAGATAGAGGATGGTAAAGAAAAGAAAAAAAAGAGGGGGACGTTTCAACTGTTAGGTTTTAAATTTTAACTGCCTTTTGCTTGTTCAGTAAGTGATATTAAGCAGATGAGAGAGAGAGGGAGAGATAGAGGGAAAGAAAGGGAGAGCGAGATGGAAAGAGAGGGAGAGAGAGAGGGAAAAGGGTTAGTTTAGATGCCATGTTTTTGACAGGTACAGGGCTCATGTAAAATTTTCGTAGTCGTTATACGTCGACTTGTCCATTTCAGTTTACAATGGGTAGTTTTTTTTATAAAACATACGTTAACGCACGCGTAAATACGCATACATACATATATATATATACATATGCACATTTCTACACATCCATATACAGACACATACGCACGCACACATTTTTATATATAAACAATGTATATGCAGACATACATGGATCCATATGCAGACATACATACACATAATTCTTATATAACTATATACACTAACAAATATATATAAACACATACACATATATATATATGCATACACCTACCTATATGCATACATGTGGAGATATAGATCTCCAGTAAGAATTAGATGTACATATATATACATACACATACACACGCATCTACCCGCATACACGTATATAAAATTACATAAATATAGATATAAATAAAAATATAAACATACAGACATATATAGACATATACACATATATATATATATACACACACACATATATATGTGTATACACAGACATTTATATATGTTATACTAAGTAAATAAGGTAAAGTTAGAATAAATAATAATAATAAGTAAATAAATAAGTAAATACATGGGTGCAGTTTAAAATGCGAGGTAAGATAGACGCATCTCTAAGTTGCCATGTAGTCGGGGGGTTCAAACACAGTGCTTTGGGCACATATATAGATATGTACATATATATATATTTATATATATGTATATATATACATATATATATATATATATATATATATATATATATATATACACAGGCGTGTATATATTTATACCAAGTAAATAAAGTACAGTTAGGATAAATAAATAATAATAGATAAATACATACGTATGTGCAGTTAATAATGATAAGACGCATCGTTAATTTCATATATATATATGTATATATATATATATATCTTTATATATATATATATATATCTGTGTTAATAATTTTTCGATATATTTCAAGATTTATATCTCTCAGACTTTTTAAAGCCCGATGATTTAGTGGATAAAGGGTAACACACGCATACATTGCTGCTGGATTCCAAAGCTATTATTTTATTAATCGTATAATCATGTTTCGAAAGCGAAGACTCTATTACGATTATGAGTTAGCATAGTTCATATAAGCAAAATATGTGCTTGTATGCCAATGGCTGATCAATCTTCTAAAGACCTCTGAGCAATTACACAAAGGTTGTAATCAGACGAATACCTAGAGATACAACAATAAAACCTGAGAACACGATAGACATAACCTCGAATTTGTCTCGTTCATAAAGAGCTTTATAAATATCTATCTAGAGTGTCTTGTCATTATATAATATGAAAAAAAGCTACCGCAAAATACACGATATTTAATTTAAAAAGTAATTTACCATACAGTACAGAAATCTTAAGAAAATACATTTAATATGTAGGAATAATAAGTATCATAATATATGTGTATTTGAAGTGAAATTAGATTAAACCTATAACGGTACAAGAAAATTATCCTCAATAAAATCAAGACCGAGTTTAAATACGCACACAAGTCAATCAGTATATTATGCGTATTACTAAACAAAATTTCTCATTGTTTTAGTCTGAATCATTGAAAGTATTTTCAAAGCAATAATATTAAAAAAAAAAGACGAAAAAGTAATAACATATACATTCTTCCAGCCATAAGTTACATCATGTAAACATTTTGTTGCACTGGATCATTAGTATCACTATAATGAAATGGAGTTTAGATTAAAGTAAGCTAAGTTTATAAAACGAATCGTTGTTAAAAGAAATACGTATCAAATGTATTTTAAATACATGTTATTTTCTCTTTCTTGTGACCCCATTCCAATAGAAAAGACCTTGCGAACTTTTCTCTGATCTATTTTTATTTTCATAGCAAGTACGTCTCCCAGCTGTAATCTCGGGATATTCCTGCGTGCCAAACTTTCACAAGAAAACATGACTAGCGCAAACTACTATCATCAATTTTCCCATCTATCTGTGCGGAAAGCTAAACGTAGTTTCCAAGCACAAGGTTTCTTTCCTAGAACTTCCCACTTATGGAACACTGCTTCCCTAGCCAAGTTTTCGGCTGCTTGAAATAGGTTAGCTTTCAAATTTAATGTAGAAAAGAGATAGAAGGCTGCCCCTTAAATAATCTCACTACCAATTACGCTTACTAATCATTTTCCCTGACTGACCTCTGAGTGCTGATAGTGCTTTCATTGTAAAACACATATTTAATGACTTTGCAAGCGGTTAACTATGACAAATATAGGACGATTTATTTTGTTAAAAACTTAAGTCGCTTATCAGCCAAATACTATGTAAATATGTCGTGATAAGGAGAAACAAATGAAAACACGTACAAGCTACTTGAAACATAATTCGTGTTTTGTTTCTTAAGATATGCGTAATAATTATATTAATATTGATAAAATTTGTATTGCATTTTATTTTATTTAAATTGCAATTGTGTTGGAAAGATAGTATCATTATTATCATGTTAGTCTTGATATGAAAAAATGATATTCTCTTGTGTCCCAGTTGCTGTTTTAATAGATCAAGTATAAAACTATCTGCTAAAGTATTTATCGTTTGTTTAGAACTACAAAAGAGTATATATAACATAACACCAAGATAATGAGTTTAAGATGACCATAGTGTTTTCTTTCAAAAATTGCAAAATTGGTTAAGAATTATGTTAAAATCTTTAGTAAAATGTAAATAGAAATTCTCGTTTACTTTTAAAAAGAAGTGAACACTTCTAATTTGATTAATTCACGTGTAATAGCTTAATTCATAACGTTATTATTAATGATTCAATTATTTATGTAAAACTAATTCATATCTGCCAGGCACTTATTACTAATTTAATTACCCAACTTACAATTATTTTTCGATTCAAATTCGCCCATAATAAACTGAATAAATTTACTTTTCAAATGCATATTTGTTTACACATGAATTGAATTATAATAATTTGTTCTATTATTTTTTAAAGTAATACTTTACATCACCTAATATTTTGTCGGATAAAAACATAACACACAATGCTTAAGTGAATACGCATATTGTTAGTGAATTTTATTAACGAGGAAATTCGGTTTGATTTAATACATAACATGCATATGAAAAAGTAATTTCGCACAGGAACTACGACACGTTAAAATGAAAAAGTAATTTCGCACAGGAACTACGACACGTTAAAATGCTCGACAGCGTATATATATATATATATATATATATATATATATATATATATATATATATATATATATATATATATTGATAATATATTTATATATGAATCGTATATATGAATATATATATATATATAGAGAGAGAGAGAGAGAGAGATAAATTTGTGTGCATGTAGGTATAATGTACGTATAATGTTTGAGGATTGGTTGTACAGGTAGGTGTTCTTAGATGTAAATCTAATAAAACCCACATAATTATTAAAATGTGCTAAATGGAGGAGAGAGCTGGTATATAGTATGTTTATTATACAAATACTATTTGTACCACGTTGACATACGTGTCTTAGTGAAGTCACATTTCAAAGAGATCACAAAAAATGCCGTAAGAGAAACGAGAATAAAGGTTACATTTTTAATATATATATATATATATATATATATATATATATATATGTATATATATATATATATATATATATATATATATATATATATAACTAATACATTTACTCACATAAAATTAATATACGAAAGTATGTATTTATGCATAAGCCTGAGGAATCCTCGAGTGGATGAAACGCCGAATATTCAGTGTAGCTTAATTGCCATGTATATTTCATAAATTACTATATATATATATATATATTAGTTTGTTGTTCACGCTTTTTTAGTAAGGGTGTGTATATTTTGTGAATGTGGATAGTAGTGCATACATATACATATATATGTATGTATATATACATTATATATATATATATGTGTGTGTGTGTGTGTGCATGTATACAGAAAGACAAACATACGATGCGAAATTAAAAGGAGAGTGTGTGCCTGAGAGACAGCTTTAACAGATGCTTTTGATGTTGACAGAAGTTGTGTTTTCATTTAAATTCTACTTTTACTTTCAAGTTCAATCCGCTTTGTGTGATATCCGATATATATATATATATATATATATATATATATATATACATATATATATATATATATATATATATATATATATATATATATATGTATATATGTATATATATATATATATATCCACATATTTTCAAAGATTAAAAATAATACCAAAAGCTATAGCCTTAAGGAATGCTGCATCTGTGAATAATAATAATAATAATAATAATAATAATAATAATAATAATAATAATAATAATAATAATAATAATAATAATAATAATAATAATAATAAAAAACTCTATATACAATTACGGCAATTCCATTGCTTCAAGATGTGAGTTCCTCATTTCCGGTGTAATATGCCTACAGCTTGACGCCCACCTATTAAAGAGCGTATGCCCAGTGGCACACATGCAGTTACATCTCTCAATACGTGCAATATCCTCAGTCTAATTAGAATTTACTGAAAAGTAAGCATCCCTGCCATTGAATTCGTGCTGTCGAGGCCGTCTATCCCTAGATCACGAAATCAGGCGTTATTGTGCAAGAACTGTACCAAAACATTTGAATAGCGAGAATTGTACGCAGGGTCGAGATCGGTACATCTGCTATCTGCTAGAAAGGAATTGATTTGAAGATATTTCAATGGAAAGGGCGCGGATGACAATGACTGGGATGGAGCTTCACCGGATTTCCGGTGTGTAAAAAGGGGAAATAAGAGGATTACGGGAAATCGCTCGGTATTTATATATAATGAACGTATACGTCGTTCACTAGAGATTTGAGAAGCGTGGGGCCAATCGGAGAATTATCGATGATTTACGATAAAAGCGAATCATGTTTAGGAATAGGTGGCTCATCAAATACGCTATAGTTATTTTCGATACACTATGACCTCGCGATACGCTTGTTGTAAGGTCATTCGAAGCAGAAATGATTGGTGTGCCCGGTATGAAAAATATATACCAGCAAGGCTACTCGGAGTTGGTCGGGACCGTATAAGACAATGAGAAAAATTTGGAACATACTTCTTATTCTTAGAATAGAGGAATTTTTTATGTTTATGTATCATTTTCCATCTTGAGCAAAATAATATTTTACCTTCTCTAGGACGGGTATTATACAACATATGTATGGAATAATTGTACCTTCATTGGAAAGTAAATTTACAGCACGTATGTGGAAAAATTCTTACCTAGGACGAGTAATGTACAACTCATATTTAAAATTATTACGATAAGTTTGTGTTGCGCTTACCTTTCGGTATGACACAGGTAAGCGTGTGTTTGTTTTTACATCAGAGTGCTATAGCGGAGAAGCACCGGATTTTTTTATATGAATGTTATACTACTCAAATATATTACATGGTTTTCGATTTTGACAACTTATGTACGTCACAGATAAGAATTTCTTTGTTTTTCATATGGGTACTTCTATGTACAAGCACCTTATTTCCTGGGTAGAATACTGTAGAAGTACCATAATATTCTAATTTAAAAATATAAAAACTTTTGAGTAATTCTCTGTTGTGCTAAAGTTTCTGTGCGTCTAGTGTAAGAATTTGTTTTGTTTTCATTTATTGCTATAGTGAAGAAGCATCTTGTTTCTCATTTAAAAGCATGCTATTGGAATATATAACGTGACTTTAGGTTTTAATGACTTTTATGCAGGTCACAGGTGAGATTTTATTGTTTTTTCATATGAGTACTATACTACACAAGTACCTTATTTCTTGGGTATGATAATGTACAAGCACCTTATTTATAATATATAGATGACATTACTCGACTACTTCACATATTTTCTGTTGTGCGAACTTTTCCGTGTGTCATAGGTAAGAGTTTGTTTTTATAATAGGTGCTATAATAAAGACACACCTTATTTCTTATACCATTAGCTTATATCTTATCATACTACTTGAATATATTATATAATTTTCGGTTGGATTACTTTTATGTACGCCACATGTAAAATTTGCTTGGTTTTTCATATAAGCAATACACTGTACAAGTACCTTATTTCTCGGTTAGGATACTGTACAAGTACGTTTTTCTAATGTAAAAATGAAAGACCTCCATACGTTTATGTAATTCTCTGTTGTGTTATAGTTTCTGTACACCAGGGGTCAGGATTTGTGTATTTTGCTATCTGAGTGCTAAATTGAAGAAGCACCTTCTTTCGCATATGTAAGTAATACTACTAGAATATTGGACAGGATTTTCAGTGCTAATAAATTTCATGTATGCCACATGTAAGATTGTCTTTGTTTTCTCATGAGTACTGTAATACACAAGTACCTTATTATTTGATGGAATTTCTTGTACACATAAATACATTAAAAGTGATCACTGTATGCAATTTTTTAATATGGCTACACAAATATACACACATATATAATACAGTAAATGTATAATGATCAGTTTATTAGTATAGGTGTGAATCCAATACATACAAATATATAAGTATATTCATATATTAATCACTCATAATGATCGTTTAATCAGTTTAGGAGTGAATCCATGGACATCTATAAAAATATACACATAATTATACTTCACAATGATTGGTGTATTAGTTAAGAATGAATCCAATGCATAAAAATATATAAACATATACGCATAATTAACATGAATAATGATCAGTTAATTAGTTTAGGAGTGTATCCAATACATAAAAATACATAAAAATATACAGATAATTGCAATTAATAATGATCGGTTAAATAGTTTAGGAGTGGTTTCAATGCATAAAAATATATAAACATATATGCATAATTAACATGAATAATTATCAGTTAATTAGTTTAGGAGTGTATCCAATACATAAAAATACATAAAAATATACAGATAATTGCAATTAATAATGATCGGTTAAATAGTTTAGGAGTGGTTTCAATGCATAAAAATATATAAACATATACGCATAATTAACATGAATAATTATCAGTTAATTAGTTTAGGAGTGTATCCAATACATAAAAATACATAAAAATATGCAGATAATTATAATTTATAATGATCGGTTAAATAGTTTTTGAGTGGTTTCAATGCATAAAAATATATAAACATATATACATAATTGAAATGAATAATGATCGGTAAATGAGTTAAGAAGTAGATCTAGTACATTTTTTTAAAATATGTACCCATAATTAATATTCTTAGTGATCGATAAATTGGTTTTGGAGTAAATCCAATGCAAATGCCATTACTTGATCTATTTACGTGATTTTGGGAATGTAACAAATAAACCGATATATCATATATTTGAATATGACATTTTTTAAGTAAATGTGTTACTGTCTATTCATTATATAACATTTAAAAATCCAAAATATCGGAATGTAAAAAAAAAAAAGAAAATAAATGATCGGGATCGAAATCGCAACAATTGTGCTAGTAATTAGGCACGTTAACCGTTGTACCAAAGCGTCAAGCGCTTCCGAAACGTTGGAAAATATCTTAATAAATACATTTTTCTTTTACTCGATGTAACGCATGCGCAGAATGACGCCATTGTGCTACGCTAGTCAAGGTGTTATTACCTTCAAGTTTGAACCCTTTCTTGAAGGTCTTAGCGATTATTTTTTATCGATTACATGCCCCTAATAAAATTCTGCACAAAATTTGCAATCTTTTAAGCTATTGCACATAGTCTAACGGTCATCCGTCTAGACGGAGATGCAAATTGAAAAACGGAGACATACACACACATACAGACATAGTGAGATTTATATATTAGATTAACGTACGTGTGTCCGACGTATTTTTACTATCATGTACTACAATCCTTTCAGTAGTAAAGTCGAGTTTCTCTTGGTCTTTTTAATAATAATAATAATAATAATAATAATAATAATAATAATAATAATAATAATAATAATTATTATTATTATTATTATTATTATTATTATTATTATTATTATTATTATTATTATACAAAGTATAATAATAAAACCTACCCAACTTAGAAGACGGGTGGTCAGAATACTAAACAAAAACGAAAAAGAACACTGCCAGACTAAATTCCGAGATGAACAAGCGAAATAAATACGCGGACCTGTCCAAAGTGTTTAAAAGGGATACTCTCAAGGAAGAAAGTCAGGATAACACCAACAAAATAGGTAACAAATATAGTCGGAGCATTCGGAACTCTTCTGTAAGATATAAAAAAAATGGGAGAGATTAGAATCAGAAGGATGGCTGCAAAAGATCCACTGAATACAATAATAAAATCGGGGATAATATTTAGGAACTGAATTTAGTTTACATGAGCAACAATCCGTAGCCAGCAAATTCAAACTGTTATAGAAGTAAAACACAAAGACACATCACATAGAATCACAAGAAAACTGAAACTGTATAGTTTAATGTTAATCCCTTACCCCACACAAATATACCTTTCGGCCTCAAGTGGCACCGCAACAAATAGTCAGGAAGAGACAGAACAGAAGAAAAACTTGGCAGAGACAGAACTAAACTAATCTCCAATGGGGACATGATAGGAATTGCTGCAAGTGTTTTTATCATTCAAATGCAGATGAATACCAATGGCGTTGCACACGAGAATTCAATGATAAACAGCTCTAGCCATAACATAAAATAATTTGAAACGATTCATAGCTCTTCACCTTTAGTGTCCCGCGAGTGTTGATAAGTACTGACATGATTGTGAACACACAAATTAAATGATTGTGCAGGCGTTTAATCATGACTTATACAGGACGATTACTTTTGCTAAAACCTCAGTTACTAATCTACGTCTTAATTAAAAAATAAACATGTAATATCTCTTGATGAAAAGAAACAAATTAATATACATGCAGGCTACTTGCAACATAATCCCTAATTACACGCACATGTTACTTAAAAAAGGCGTAAAATTATCTATTGCCTACTATCTACTACGTATTACAACTGTACACTCATTAACATTTACCTTCGCGCCGTATTCTAGCGTTGAGAAGTTGTGTCGTTTTTTGTAAAAAAATACAAATATGTATATATATGTATGTATGTATGTATGTATGTATGTGTATATATATACATATATATATACATATATATATATATATTATGAGTGTATCTATAGAAAAGGACAGACTGGAGAACTATATATATTCTTTTTATTCTATATGATAAATAAATGACACACATCAATATTTTAAATTTCAAGATGCTGACTGTTTATCTATTTACATAAGTTTATATGCACAATTAATAACAGCATTTTTCGTGACGCCATCATTCATTTAATTATCATATAAATATATGAATTTGTGTTGCCCTTAAATCAACGGGAAAAACACTTTTTTAAGTAAAGGCATTTAAGGATGATTACAAAATCGGAAACGATAGTAGTTACATTTACTTTTATTCATTTTATCATGCAAACTTTGAATTATATATATATATATATATAATGAAGAAGAAATTGAATATATAAAGATATTATATCGACTAAACTACAAATAAAATAAAGGGAAGAAAAAAAGCCGGAATAATTATTTACTTTGATTATAAAATAGGTTAAAATGAATAAATCGATTAAATAATTAACGAAATGTAATAAAACCCGAAGCGCTTTTCCTCAGACCATTTTCAAGGATATATGTCTGAAAGAAAGAAAAACATATCTATTTTTGTGGAAACACTAATACGAATATATTGTCATATATAATGTAGTACCATCTAGTTTTCCTGGTTTTTTTCTTTTTTCCACTAATATTTTCTCGTATGTTAGTCGATTTAACGTCTGACTATGCTTTATTACACCTTCGTGATTTTTTAATTTTGCTATTCCAAAAAAGGATGATATATATATATATATATATATATATATATATATATATATATATATATATATATATATATATATAGTAAGTTATTAAAAAAATGGTGATTACGCTACACTAAATAGTCCGCGTTTCATCTAATCTAGGATTCTTCAGGCTGAATAATTCTAGAGTAGATGAAACGTTGAATATTCAGTGTAGTTTAATACCCATCTATAATTGATAATTATATATATATATGTATATATATATATATATATATATATATATATATATATATACATATATTTATACATTTGTAGTCATCAGCATAAAGTCCTGTTTCGTCGTATCACAACTCATCAGTGCCGCAAGAGTAGCATCTCTCCGAAGGCAAGGATTGAGCCTAGAACTGTCGTGTTGACAGTTCTCCCACTCGACCACAGAAGCAGTGCCCGAAAATAACTTAGCGGCATTTCTATTTAAATAGACATCCGCCACCCCTTTTACATTGCTCAAACAGCCTGTTTGTAAACAAACAAAAACGAGCTTCGCATTTTTCAGCCAATTAAATAGCGTGTGAGATCATTTGCCACAATGCTCTTCCCAAAGAGGGGGGGCATATATATATATGTATATATATATATACATATATATATATATATATATATATATATATATACATATGTATGCATATATATACATATATATGTATATATACATATATATATATTTGTTTATATATATATATAAATAAATAAATATATATATATATATATATATATATATATTTATATATATTTTGGGGTAGAGATGGCTCCCGTAAGCCGTGGTGAAGGCAACCTTTCTAGGAGAAGCACATCTCTGATTTAAAAAAAAACAAAGCGGGAGACCAGTACCCGCATTAAGCTGGTCTGCAGTTTAATTTGTTGCTGGCTATCTTGCTCTTGCTTGTTGGTGGATCTCAACATTTTGAACCGAGAGAGAGACTTAGCTGTCGTACAAATCTAAGACTCTGTAATATCATATTTGTATAGATACTCCCTCAGACATTTTGGCTCATGGATTTTAAATGTCTGAGGAAGTGGCGCTCGTCTGACAAGACGTTGCAATCATCATATATATATATATATATATATATATATATATATATATATATATAGAGAGAGAGAGAGAGAGAGAGAAAGAGAGAAAGAGAGGGAGACAAAAATAGAAATACCGTAATAGAATAAATATAGTTTCTATAATTTATAATAGAACAATTTATCAGTGGGTAGGGAGCTACGCTTGCAATAACAAATTTTGGATTATCTCAAACTACATAATTCCTTGAATTCTCCAAACTCAGACTCTTTCATTATTTTCTTATGTATCAAAGACCGTGCATTAACTTACACTAATATCTATTTGCCGGTGACAGATTTTTCAACTTTTCATGTAAAGATTTTTATATATTTCTTTTGTTTTTCAAGACATTCAATTTAGCTAACAGTCTAAATAAAATTACTGACATGGCAATAAGAAATCTTATACTGGTTTTATTGTTTTCCGTCGCTATGTTTGGGCGATTAACTTTCATTGCTCTGTCTACATTTATCGAAAACACCCATAAAATTGCCATAGGCTCTCAATATATAACTAAGAACATATTCTGGTTGTATCAATCGCGCGGTCTTTCTATCTAATAAAAAAGATTTTCCGGTATACCCATCGACCAAACCATTCATTCTGAATTATATTTTCGGTTAATATTATTACCGTGAGAATTGATACAATATAATGAAGAGTTTTACATTATCACGTTGATTATTTGCGTCGGTGAAATTAATGCAAAATTCGATGTTACTCAAAAACGATATTGTTTACTTGCCATTATTTGAAATTTAATCATGTTTTCAATTATTGTAAAGTTTACTATAAAGTATCTCTAATTCTATATTTATCTCTTTTTCCCCCGTTTTTGTATGAATATATACACCGTGTAAATCGTTTCATTTCAGCTCAATTTTTTTTTTTCATTTGGAGAATTATTAAAACTCTCAGAGAATAGAAAGTTTGGTCAATTATACCAAGATTGATTATTTGCATATACCTTGTAGAATTTCCACTATATAATGAACGTTAAGGTAACTTTTCTGTTTCAACAAATTTTAACTGTCCATCGTTTCATTGCAGATGTCAAAAATGTCTAAGATATGACAGCTGACTGGAACTGAAACGGACGTATTTTTTGCAGGTCTTGCAGTAGGTTTATGTCTTGTAGGTCTGACACAGGAGCTTGGGAGATATCGAATAACCTTGTATGTATTCATAAATTATCGTGAGGCAAAATCCAAGAAAGGACAAAACATGAAAAACACACTTTAATCTCGCGATATTAGAGAAAAAATACTATCAAATCACCACGCATCCATGTAGCACCACCACTGCTATATTTGACAAGGTTGGAATATCTCCGTTATCTGGACAAACATGATGCATTGTGTCCATTGATAGTGTAATAAAACACCAAACATTTTCAAGACCTGTTTTAAACGAATGTCATAAAGAAAAACGTAAGACATGGGCTAGAAATACACGAAAACGAAATTTAAAATAACCACTTTATCTCTGAGATCAAAACAAACTTTGATTAACCAGGTGTGTTGGCCAAATTTTGGAGCACTCTTGTTGCTCCAACCCGCCATCGATTCTCTCGCTAACAGGGAGATGAAAGTGGCATGTTAGGGGCTGAATATGTTAATTGGTACTTTTCGCGTGCTAGAATTGTGTCAAACTGACAAACCAATCTTATATTGCATGTTAAACGAAAATGTGTTACCATGGCTTGAAGTTCTCCCTTTGTCGCATTGTCACCAACCTTTCATGCACCTTAATGCCCCATCCTAATCAACCAATGCTACCACAACGTTCCTTGAATCTCTGTGAATAAAGGGAGATAATCACATAACATTGTCATCTTGTTCTCCAGATTTCTCCTCCGTTGAACAGCTCTTACCAATTTTTAGTCGAAAGTTTATGAAGGAGTAATTCAATTTTCTTAGAAAGATGACGTTTCCAGAAGGGTCCAGTGTCTTCTCAAATTCGTCGTTGAATAGATGTTTATTAAATGTGATTTTGAAAAATGAGATCTGTTTTGGCAAGAAACATGTTGCTTTATCACAATAAGAAACATGTTATCGTATGTTTTTGTTAATATTGCTACTTATGTTATTTTTTTATTAAGTTAGTAGTATGAAGTGAAGATATTTTGTTATGATAAGAAATATACATTTTCAGGTGCTTGCAATGGACAGAAGAAAACTACCTGAAAATTGAAAAGTGACTATAACTTAAACAATATATATCAGGGAATTCCACAAAATATTATGAAAGTAATGTATCTTGTTAGGGTCCTTCTGTGTAAAAATGTTCAGTTGTTTAGGGTTTATATTACTTTCTCAATTGACAGAAATTACCAGCAGTAAAGCAATTCAAACGGTGTATATGTTAATGCTGCGTAAAATAAGCAGGTAATAAACAAACTTATTAATATATATATATATATATATATATATATATATATATATATATGAATTAAGTGATGAACGTTTATGATTGCTGCTGGCGATAAATTATTTTAGCTGATAATGATCAAATCGAGCTAAATCTTAACTAAAATAGTGATAACATTATCAGAATGTTTCATGATTACAGGTGTTTGAATAATTCGGCGTTGCACTTATTTTCCATACCTCTCATTTAAACTAGCAGAATGTTATGTAAAAAAAATTCCACGGTCTCTTCCCTCTTCTGGGTTCATAAGAATAAATATATGGAGGAAAAGTGTAAAGAGTATATGAGCTACTTTATTTTTGTTATAAACTTTAAAGCGAATTTATTTCAGAATGACGTGTTAACATGAAGTATCCAGTGACATTAGCAACATACATATTATTAACCAATACAATTTACTAATAAGTTTCATACATCTCCTTAGCTTTAATATATGGTTTAGTAATATGCAGGAAAATGTGGTGTTAAAAGGCCGGTATAAATAAGTAGTATTCTTTACTGGAATTTTAATAAAAACTCTATTTTTGGTTGTTATGTATTTTTAACACTGTAAAGCTTTTAATTGTAAAGCTCTAATTATATATATATATATATATATATATATATATATATATATATACATAAATATACACACATAAATATATGTGTGTGCATATGCATATATATACACATATATATATACATACATATATATACACACATATATATATACATATATATATTTTTTTTTGTGTGTGTGTATATATGTATATATATTTATGCATCGGCAGTAGAGTGAAAAACGCATCTTATTTTTCTTTTATTAATATTATTGGAATGTTTTCCTTTTTTCGATGGTACACATTTTTGTGAATTATTCCATGGATTTCTGCCTGTGGATTATTTTGGATCATCTTCAAATTATGGGATTTCCTTGGATTTTACTTGTGCAAATAGAAATTTAATTAACTTTCTGGAAGTTATATATTTGGATTTTACCGTCACTTGATTATTTATCTTCTACCAGACTATCCATTCACGTGTAATCACCTTTTTCTTCACCATATTCCCTCTGCTTCACTTTCTTGTTATCAAGTAAGATCTTTGACTTACTTGTTGTTTCATCAAATACTTTTGCATGCAAAATCTGATCCCGCATTTTGCTACTTCCTACCCTCTGATGAGAAGGAAAGTATTTCTTCGAAACTCAGCGGATTAAGGACTATCCACTTATCTAGTGTTTCCTTTTAAGATTAAATATGTTTTTAACTCATTTCAATGTGTTTTTTAATATGTTTTATTAACTGGGTGCTCATATATATATATATATATATATATATATATATATATATATATACATATATATATATATATATATATATATATATATATATATACGGGTGCGTGTGTGTATGAATAAACATTATTGAGATGAATTTTGTATCTGTCTGTTTCCCGCCGCGAAATTGTATTATTTTTTCATATTATGTGAACATTTTACATCTGGATTCTGTAGATTAATTCACCGAAACATCCGCTTATTCAGGTCTCTTGAGAGGTTGTTATGTAATATGTCTTGTCATCATTAAGATATAAGCCCGAGAAGTACTTTTTATTTTGATTTATAATTATAATGAGGATCATTTAATTGAAAACATATATTTATAACAATAATTACACATTATTTTCAACGTTTTGATTTATTTATTTAAATGTTTTTTTTTTAATATTTTGATAAGATGTTATTTATTTATTAAAAAACTATTAACATTATTTTTCAAAGTTATTGTAGTATATATAAGTTCCCTAAATGACTACTAGCTTTATCATTACCGCTTTATTTAGCTGGAGAATTTTAGCATCCTTACTGTAGTCTTTATATCATATTCAGTCATCTACTTGTAATTTGGTTGGTGAACTTGCTTAGTATCTGCATAGTCGCAATATCTCCCTACTTACATTTAATATATCAGCTCATTGGTGTTATCATCTGGTATTAAATAACTACATCGATCCTAAGATGTCCACGACATTTTATTTGTTGTTTATGTATTTTAATGTTTTAAGTATTACGAAATTCATAGAAAAAGCTCTACGCTTACGCAAATATTTGCGATTTGCATACATTTGGATTTTCTTCTAAAGCGTTGTCCCATTAAAACGTGCACATTTCTTTAATCTTCAGAATAATAAAAAGACACACATACATTAGAGATAAATGCAACAATATAGCTATATTTAAATAGATAAGGTATATATTACATAAATCAACATATTGATACATATTTATACAGGCATACTTAACCAACGTATACATATAATATAATGAATGCAAGAATATATAATGACAGAAATTTGCATTAAGTAACGTTTTTGAAAATATTAAACTTTATCGGTTGAGCCACAAATTCTCAAAATCAAAAATCTGCCAGAACAGTACAAATTAAAATGAAGTCATTACAGTACATGTATAGTGATCCCTGATCGATGAGAACGGAATAATAAAAATTGGTCTGTTCCTTGTAGGATGTATTGGATAACTGCACAGTACTTTTACATGAGCTTAACGACAAGTTGGAAACGTATAGTCAGATAACTCTTCTCGTTCTTCATGCCGTAATAGCTATAGGTTTATCCACAAGCACGGCGACCGCCTCTATAAGTTAATTCCTAACATATTATTTAAGGTGATTCCTCTACAAATTTGTATCATTTTTAGTTTTTACACAAGTAAACATTTCATGGTAAACCCTCTAGGGAACAAGTAGATCAGCGATGACGTGCAGTAATATTTTAAAATGTAATATGTTCATTGAGCTATATTTCAAAAGAGTATTTAGTTAAAAACGTTATTTCTGCCAAATATCTCATGTTTTTTTTTAGGAGAATTGTTATAAAAGAACAATGCTATCTTCTCAAGATAATGATGTTACGCGTTCTGCAAACTTCATTTCTAAATATAAGATTTACTTTGTTCAACGCAGTGTATACTGACAATAATGTGTTTTGAAAATAATGCCATCTGTAGGCAACATACTCAAAGAGCTGTCTAAGCGTGCCTATTTTAATCTACATTATATATATTCAAGTTTTCAGTCGCATTCACACTAATAATACACTTTTATCTCTTCTATTTGAACTTATTCGAACGGATGTCTGAATATACTAATCCATGTATATGTTAGCTATGAAATTAACAAAAAGTAATGTAATTTTATTGTACGCCCTATAACACTCGCCAGAAAAATAAATCAACATATCTAAGGAAATTTCAAAATACTAGATGAGGACATCCAATCTGTAGTGGAATGGAGACACAAATGGATGGTCACGTTCAATGTTGACAAGACTAAACTTGTTTTCTTCAATACTTACAAGAGACCTATTCTACCACCAATAGCAATGACCAAAGACTCATTACCTGAAAGTACTTCTTTTCAACTCCTCAGCTTAGGTTCATAGGGAACATGAGATCCAAAGGTTACATTGAGAGTATTCCCAGGATCGCTCGAAGAACATAGGCTCTCTTTACCGTGCTAAAATGTAATAACGCTTGAAAACATCCTGTATCTCTTTAAAGCTACCATTCGCCTATGTATAAAGTATTGTTGTCACATTTGGGCTTGCGCATCTGCTACTAGTCCCTTGCTCCTAGACAGAGTTCAAAAGAGAGTCGCCAACCTTATAGGTCCTGAACCGTCATCTAAGATTCAGCCTCGGTCCCAACGACGAAATGTTGCATCCCTCTGCCTGTTCTACAAGTATTTCAATGGTGAATTCACCAACGAACTGCAGGCGCTTGTACTTCCTCGACGTAAATACTCCTCGACAGCACGAAACGCAGCTAAACCCCACCTCTACACAGTAGAGATTCCCAGATGTAAGGGAGATCACAACTACAGTAGTTGTTTTCCCCCAAACTGCTAGCTTTTGGAACACTTTGCCCGGTGCCTGCTTCTCTAACTGTACTGGCATGCAGAGGATCAAGTGTTTTGGGAATATACATTTTGCTGCCGAGCTCGCTATATAGTACCTCTGTAGTCTACGTCCCTGACAGAAACCCCCTACATCATAGTGGCAATGTGTCTTGTTTGGGGTGAAGATGTAAAAAGAAAATACTTGATATTGAGGCAATTGTATTAAACGGAAAATATATTTTTTAAATATGTATTTTGTTATATATTAAGGTAAAAACGAAAAGGGCATGTGTTTGCTCAGGATAATATTACGTGATTGAAAAATCCTCCTGGTAAAGTAATGTATTAGGTTTAATGGGCTAAATTTCTGCAGAAAAAAATAAAGATCTGTTGTAGTATTACCAATACTGATGTGCAAGTCTTGTTTCTACGGGATATTATTTAGTACGTAACTATCTAGTGACAGTGAATAGGCGAATGTGACGGGATCTACTTGTTTTAATAGCACCTCCTTTTACTCAAGCCATTGTCTATGAAATTCAAAATAGGTATTTTTTCCAAAATTAATAAATTAACATATTGGCTTTAATTATTTCCAAATCGTTACTCAATTATTATCTCCGACACAAAAAGTAAAACATGAATGCTTATTTACTTATTTGGGATTTTCTCATATTCTGCATTTCCATTTCAAAGGGTAAAACAAAATAAACTAAGTCATGATCATTTTCTTGATTTATTACACCTACTTTATTGAAAAAAATATGTTTATTTTTAGTAATTCGCAATATTTTGAATTTCAAAATAAATATATCTTGCATTATATATATATATATATATATATATATATAGTTAGTAATTTATAAAATATATATGGCGATTAAGCTACACTGAATATTCGGCGTTTCATCCACTCTAGGACTCCTCAGGCTTATGCGCATGTGTGAGTGTGTGTGTGGGGAGAAGAACAAAGAAACATAGCCAAATTATGTGTTCGTTTACCTCTTCTCTTTATTTCCAAACTTTAGTTGCATAATTAAATTGAGGAAAATAAAGTAGTATTTCAATAATTCCAAAAGTTTCATAAGTAAATAACAGAAATCAGCATCAATATACACCCCATAATATACGAAATAGATTACGCCACTTATAATATCGCACAAGCCATAATCAATTTTTTTACTACTAATTCACACATTTAGAATTTCTACTTCAATTTTATCGTGAGATTTACCCAACAAAATTAAAAAAAATTAATGCACAAACCAAAATAAACATTCAGAGTTTAGAGGGAACTCAATCAAGCATTTATGACCTAATCAACAATTAGTTTATATAAACTTAAAATAAACAATATTATCCCATTCCTTCCCAAGACTTTAATGAAAATTATTAGATTCATAATTTATACATTATCTTTTCAATTTAATAATAATTTCTTCAAGAAAAAATCTTTCGCCCTACAAATAACGCTTTTAGTATAGTAGTAGAGTATTTATAGTTAAAATTCAAGAAATCTGGCTCTTTTAAGATTAGATTAAATACAAACAAATTATTTAAGATATATTGACGCAATTGCAGCGAACATATTTGATATTACATGCATAGAAAAACACACACACAAATTTTCCATATCCAATATCATGTACCCCATCCATTTGCGTTATAAAAAGTGTACACATCCACTCCAAATACAACAATAATTGGCAACGATCTAAACAAACTAGGTACTCATATAAAACTAATCACACCACAAACACTAAACTAGAACATTTGCAATTAAAAAACGTACATTCAATACAGGTATATATACTTTTCTATTCTATAAGTGCCTTCAAGTATACGGTGATGAAAGCCAACGGGGACCTTCATAAAAATTACTAAACAGAGTAGAGATATAAAATAGCATTCGTCTGAATGAATTAGTATTTCATTCAATACAATTTGATCATTATTTTACTTTAAACTAACCGAATTTTGTTTCTAAGTAGATATAAGCGATGATTTCTTGCAGCCGAATTTATTGCATATTAAAACGCAATAAAACATCTAGGAGGTTTCTATAAATTGTCTTTTTAATATATAATCAATCAACTATTTAAAAACAAATAAACGCTTTTCTATTTCATTTACGAATCAGGAGTTTGGATTATAACAGCAATGTTAATTCTATAAACCGAAATATCATCATTTCTTTTGAAAGATATAACAGCCAATGACGCTAAAAATGTCACAATTAATTCCACAACGATATGTACTATTAAAATATTAGCGTTTTCTTTCATTCTGAAATAGAACAGAGACAGCATTTCATGTTACACATCAAACAAGGATATTTTCCAATATTGTATTGATATTTTATTATCTCCATGTGAAACATCTCCAGGAAACCATGGAATAAAAAAAAAATGATGAACACACATTGGAGGTTGTTTCCTATTTAATCTTTCAATAAAAGTATATCAATATAATTTCTTTCATGTATATATATATATATATATATATATATATATATATATATATATATATATATGTCTGGTCATGAATAGGCTTCTATATGGTATATATATGCTATATATATATATATATATATATATATATATATATATATATATATATGTCTGGTCATGAATAGGCTTCTATATGGTTGACTATTTAAAAAAACTGATTGAATATAATGATAGATGTATCGAGACACAGGAATAGGTATGTTTGATCTGGCAGACCGGTGGTTCTTTTAAATTGTGGAGTCTGCGTTCGCGCCTGTTCCACAAAGTATGGAAATAAAAAAAAAATAAAAATTAACAAAAAACGTTTACAAGTGTTTTGATATAGATGTACAGAAGAATACTTTGATAAGTGTGTTTTAACTTAAATAGGGATGGTATAATAAAATTGTGGGGCCTGCGTTCGCGCCTGACCGCTATAGAATGGTAATAGGCAGAAACTTTAATAAAGACTATTAATATCTATCTGCGTAAGTATACTTTGATAACTATGTTTCAGTTTGAAGAAATATGGATAATAAATTTATGGCTTTTTTTTCGCGCCTGACCTCCATAGAATGGAAATATGTCACAAACATTAACAAGGGTTTTTAATATAGATCCACAGAATATTGTGATAAGTGTGTCAGTGTGAACAGGTATGGTATAATAAATTATGGGGTTTATCTATTTCATTTTTACTTTCATCATGTTTTGCTTTGGTTTTGATACCCTTCAATTCGAAGCTATGTCTTTACAACCCTTCATTTTCATGACATATCATACTTTCATAAATCAGAGCCCGTTTTCTGTAGGCTGTTTTTTATCCCAGTCAACGACGAGCACTTCTGCTAGTATATATATATATATATATATATATATATATATATATATATGTGTGTGTGTGTGTGTACGTGTATGTATATATGCATATCATGCGTGTGAGTGCGTGATGGTGCGTGTGATTATGTGTTTGTTTATATATATATATGTATATATATATATATATATATATATATATATATATATATGTATGTATCTGTGTGTATACATTACTAAACAAATGCATTTGTTTTTGAAGCTGTTTAAGTGATGAAAAATCCGTAGTAACAAGAAGTAATAATAAGATCGATACTCAGAATAGAACAGAAAACACTTCAGCTATCCTTTATTAAGAGAAATTAATTCAACTCTTATGACTTGTTTGTGTTGTCGTGACTCCACTAGCTTTATAAATATTCCTCAATTACCTATTTGCTTGTTTTTCCTTTAATTCTTAATAATGTGGTGGGAGTAAGCTATTTTCTATTGTTTTCTATATATAACAACCGTCATTATTAGGTACTTGCCGTTACAAAAATATCCAGTTCTTTTTTTTCAAAAAGTTTGAAGTATAATCTCTTTAAATATTGTCTTTGGAAATCCTCTCGGAATTTCATCTCGTTAAGTCTCTGTTTCAATTACCTGGTCTCATGAATATTTAATTATTTCCCAGTATAGTGGTTTGTAGTCTGCACCGAGAGCCACGGCTCGTAAATTGTCTTCTATGTTGTTTCCTTCAAGCAATTTCTCATACATAATTCACTATCAGAAGCATACTTATAATGTCATCACAAAGTTGTGTGTTTATTCATATGTGTATATGTATATTGTTTGCTTTATACAAAATGGATATTATACATTAGTGTTCACATTATGTGCGCTCACATATCTACAGATTTCTCGAAAATAGATGTTGAGTATTGTCCAGTCCAGGGGGTAGGCGCTCGATTATGCGATCATATGTAGACATTTAGAGAAATCAACTTTATAGAAGCACAGAGAAAATAAAATTCAAAAACATGAGGTTAGAATATCAGCCACTAGCATTGAAAATGTTATACATAACGTTGATCTTCGACAAATAGACTCTGCCGAACTACACTATAACAAGGTTTTTTTTTCCATTTTCACCCCAAACAAGGATAGTGCCATTTTGATGTGGGGGACGACTATTGAGGACATACGTTGCATGGCTACTGTGTAGGGATTTGTGCAGCGAAATTTCTGTTCGCAGTAACTTTGAACTTCTGAATCTTTGTACAGTTGGCAAAGCAGAATGCGAGAAGGTAATTCCAAAGTCTAGCAGATCTGGGGAAGAAAATATTAAAGTAGAAGGCGTTCTTACATCTGGGGATCCCAACTGTGTAGAGTTGGAATTTTGGTGCTTGTTGGGTTTACTGGGGGTATTTATATCGATGGTGGAGAAGTACTTGCAGTTCGTCGGAACATGCGAAATTAAAATATTTAAAAAAGAGGGGGGCAACGTTACGTCAATGGGACAGGGGTTTAAGCTTAAGTTATAGTTCAGGAGGTATCAGGTTTCCGACTTTCTTTTGAACCCTGCCTAGGAGCGAGAGACTAGTAACAGATACACAAGCCCAAATGTGACAAGAGTACTCCAGACATGGTGGCATTGTAGAGATACAGGATACTTTCAGTCGTCTTTCTAGCGCTGTAGAGGGAGCCCACATTCTTAGCAGCAACCTTGGCAATGCTGTTAATGTACCTGTTCCAGCTCATGTTTCATGTGAATGTTGAGCAAAGAGTTTGATAGACGTACATTCAGGTAATGTGCCTGTAGTCATATATATATATATATATATATATATATATATATATATATATATATATATATATATATATATATAACTACTTCATTTACTCACATAAATTTAATATACGAAAGTATAGATTTATGCGTAAACTTTAAGTATTTACTTCAAAAGTGCTCAATACGTAGGTAGAGCTAGTTAGTAATTTATAAAATATATATGGCGATTAAGCTACACTGAATATTCTGCATTTCATCCACTGTAGGATTCGTCAGGCTTATGCGCGAATTCTGTGGTTGCTTCTTGTTTTTATATATGTTGAGGATTTCTAGTTAGCCAATCAGCTTTCTAGTATCCACTGCGCCCCTTCTTATCAGCCAATGGGCATGCATTTTATCGAACAAAGGATCTGTTTTAGAACTAGGTTAGTGGTTTGCGATAGATCTTTTCCTTCCTTTATATATATATATACATATATATAAATATACCTATATATGTGCATGTATGTGTGTACACATAGGTATATTTATATATATATATATATATATATATATACATAAAAAAGGAAGGAAAAGATCTACCTTAAACAACTAACCTAGTTCTAAAACAGATCCTTTGTTCGATAAAATGCATCCCATTGGCTGATGGAAGGGGCGAGGTGGATACTTGAAAGCTGATTGGCTAACTAGAAATCCTCAACATATATGAAAACAAGAAGAAACCACAGAATTCGCGCATAAGCCTGACAAATCCTATAGTGAATGAAACACAGAATATTCAGTGTAGCTTAATCGCCATATATATTTATAAATTACTATATATATATATATATATATATATATATATATATATATATTATTGGTTGTAGAGAAGGTTCCTTGTAATTATTGACGTAAACAAGCTGAGTCTTTGCAGCATTGGATGTGACCATCCATTTTTGTCCGCATTCAACCACATATTGGAGGTCTTTGGCTAGTGTTTTTGCCATTTCCTTAGATATGTCTCTATTTGTTTTCCTGTCGTGGCGGTTATAGGGCGTTGTCTCATCAGCAAATAAACTCATCTCAGAAACAATGTTATTAGGGAGTAAATTTATGATTTCCAGGTATGATAATGATATAAGGATATCCCCCTAAGTTGCACCCGCATTTATATCATATTGTTTAGATGTACGACCGTCGAAGGCAACCTGGATTCTTCTCTTATTTATGAAAAATCTAATTCCGTTTAGTACTCGTCCAGTGATACCGCAAGACCTGACTTTCCCGAGAAGCCTATCGTTTCAAAACCTTTCAAAGGCCTTAGATATACCAAAGGCTACTGCTGTACTCTCACCTACTTTGTCCAGTGAATGTTATACTCGTTCAGAGATAACAGTAAGGGTATCTTCTGTAAAACGAACCTGTCTAAATTAATAGTACTTGCCAGTCAGAAGTTTAGCAGCTCTTGCTGCACTTAACAGGTCGAAGAATTGTAGCGTAAACTTCAGGGGTCAATTTACTTTTTAAATATTCATGTTTCTCTATATTGTATCGATTTGTCTTCCTCCCCGGGTCTTATAAGTTATTTAGTCGCGTGCAAGCGACTCGATAAGTCACTTCGTCGGTCGGTCGGTCGGTCGGTCGGTCGGGCTGCCGGCCCGCCACACTTTTGTGTTTGGCCTTTTTGGTACAGATCAAAGGTATGTTGTTAATAGATGCTGTTCTTAGCTTTTCTTGGTCTTTGGCCAAGATTTTACGGCTCGCATCGATGCCGAATGTCTGCTATATCTCGACGAAAGTTATTTTGTGTACAACATGGAGCCGCCGTTCCACAGGGAGGAAAGAATGGTTTTCCTGGCGATCCTGGCAGTAACGCGCATGGTGATTTGGATCACGCGCCTCAAGGTGGTCCGCGAAGGAACATCTGTTCCGGATCGGGATCTGATCGTTTACTTTAAACATTTGGTTAAAGTAAAGATCAGATGCGATTGGAGGAGGTTGCCTAGAGTTGAATTTCACAAGAGGTGGGTGCACAGCAGTATTCTGTGCATCCGTCGAGGAGCCAAGTTTCAATACGTGTTCCCTCCTTAAGCATGGCAAGGGCGGTGCTGGGGCCTTCGGAACGCATCCCGCTTAGGTTCTAGCTAAGTCATTTTAAGAAGCCTCTTGACTGGTAGTACAAATGAGATCCTGTTCCTGTTGTTTTTTTTTGTACTAGAGAACCTCTGAGTCTGCCCATCCCCTTTGTGCCGCATCCTTGTTTTTTCACCATCCCCGGTCACTCCCCCACTCAGAGGTCTCCTTTCAACCTCCTCCACCCGTTGCTTTGTTTTCTCCCACTTCCATTAAGGTATTTTCCCCAATCCCCATTAGGGATCGCCCTGCTTGTTTTCGGTTCCCCGGAAAAGAGTGGGGGTTTTAGTTACCTAGATTAGTACAGGAGGGCCTCACTAACAACCCAGTAGGATTTTTTTTTTTTTGCTTTTGATATGAACACTTTTGATTAGTTTTTCCCACTCCACGAACAATGTGTCTCTTAATTAAAAACCTTTTTTATTTTCTAATGAAATTGAATTTTATTTTTTCACGCATGCACACACACAAAATTAAAAAAAATGCATACACAAACACACAAACAACTGTTTATAAATTGTAAATATGTTTTTGACTCTTAAACGCAGGGGGTTTATAAGTTAGATTAAGATCCATAGAGTGAATGAGGTATTTTGGTAAATGTTGCCAGTCAAGAGTAAGACTCCAAAGTCTACATTTATTACTTTCAATCACTTTAGTCACAAAGACCCTGAACCCTTCCCCATCCCCAATCTCTTGTAGGGCCTTTTGCCTAATTTTGTTGCTTAAACATGTTTTGTTTATTACTTAATTGTATTTTCAAAATGTTTAAAAGCAATAAAATACATAAACAAGATCAAAAGGTAGTATCTGTTCTGACAGATGCTGCAAGCAAAGACCGTATATTGGAGCAATCCCACATATAAGACCTTGGTCAATGTAGGGGCAACCCTTCATACCAATTGTCATTATCCAGCTCCCCTACTCCCCAGCGAGTTGGCCCCTATTTCCCCATTACTCCTCACATTAAAAATTGGCCTTTTGCCTCATTTGCTCGGTGGGGACCAAATAAATACCAACCCCACATATAAGACCTTGGTCAATGAAGGGGAAACCCTTCATACCAATTGCCATAATCTAGCTCTCCTACTCTCCCGAGAGTTGCTCTCCATTTCCCCTTCACTTCTCACATTAAACATCGGCCTTGTGCGGTGGGGGAGCAAATAAATACCCTTTTCTTGGCCTTTTGCCTAAGTGTAACACCAAAGAGGGGCCTCATCAGATCAGTAGGGTCGATGTGACGTTTTTTGTGTTAAATGTAATATTCAATCCCGGGCGAACACCGGTTACAGAAAAAAAAATTAGTTAATATTTTATGTGTCAAAATCTTGTTGTTGAGATACCATACGGTGGGGGGGGGATAAAAATAGAAATCGCATGCTAAACTTCAAAGCGAAAGATTACTTAAAACATTTTTTAACCCAAATACGCTCGCGTTTGAACTAAACGAGCCAACACAAAATATTCCGAAACAGAGATTTGAAATGTCGGTCGGCTTGAAATGTGTTGTTTGACAGGTGAAATGTCGGATCGTTTTTGATCTGAGAAACACACACACACACGAAACAGATCAGGCCTGAAAAAAGAATTAATGACGTCAGCCCAAGGTTCGAATTGAATTGTTTTTCAATATGACTTATCTTAAAATGTCTTTTGGCAAATTGTTTTGGGCGCTAAGGGGAATTCTGACATGTAAAGAATATTTTTTTTTTAATCACACGGATGTTTTTACAAAACAAATAATTCAAAGACGAAAGAGATCAAACGGATATTTTAAAATAGATGAAAGCTGGTGATTTATTACAAGCTAAAAATAATATTTCCTCTGATTATCAGTTGATAATATGGAAAAAAAACATTATCGAGAAGGCGGGGTCAGGCAAGTTGGGGAGGAGTCAATTTGATTTTGGAAATAGGGAGCGGAAAAATAATACCTGCCTCAGGCCAAATTGACCAATGAGAAGGAATCAGGTGGATTGTCATCAATCAATTTGATTGGTCGAAGACGAACGTAGGTGTCGTCATTATTCAAGGGTTTTACTATATAAGATCTGTAAAACTCGATTTAATCAGATAGAAGAAGATAGAAGAAGACAGAAGACAGAGAGAGGTCTTTGGAGAGACAGAGAAAAAGGTCTCGGTAGAGGAATCCAGCCACCCAACTTCTCTCTCCCCCTCGCTGGTCGCCAGAGAGCTCAATTTGGAACTTAATAGAATTCAGAGGACCTAGGTCGAGACCAGCCAGAACACCTTAACGATAATTACAACGGTCCGCGACTCCGACCGAGTATTTCAACAACAAGAAGCTCATTCACAAATCTAATTGCTTGCTTCCATTTTATCTTCAATTGTACATACGTCTGTAGATAATCATTTATGAATTTCCTAAATACATTATATATCAACCAACCTCCGGAGTTTGTTTGCTGATGTGCTGTTGTTCCATGTAACTTTATTTATTTTACTTGCCACTTGTGACCCCGTTCCCGTCAACAAACACCCAGTCAAAAGGACGACCAACTAGACGATCAAGAAGAACAGACCTTGAGGACCGTGCCACCGAGAAGAGTCCTCCAACGCCTTGACGAGGACTCACTGGGTGACGCGACGTACCAACGGTTGACAGACCTGGTTGCCCAGTCGACATAATTAATTACGCGGTGACTAGGATAGTCATAATTGGGCATCGACCCAGGGTTAAGATCATAACTGGACCGCGATCAGAGGTGTAAGGTCGTGTAAGGTCACGTGTAAGGTCACATCAGATCAAAGTGTAGTATCTGCTCTTACTACATGATGCACTTACGTTTGTAACTTTGTGATATAAAGTAGGCTATCACTTTTCTGTATTCATGTAATGTAAAATGATCACCCACTCGACAACCAGTCAGTCTCAAAGCCATTCAAGTCATTCTCCAGATAATTCAAGTTGTTTTGGAAGAATTCTAGTAATTTTTTAAGCATTCAAGTCATTATTAAGGTCATTTAATTCATCTTTAATTTCATTAAAGTCATTATAAGTCATTTACTTTTTATTCATTTAAGTCATTTCAGTCCATTTTTCGGTCATTTTAGTTTATCTTTAAGTATTTCATGTCAATCCTTCATTCACGCATTCATTCATTACACGAGAACACGCGACTAATGGCTATCGGCCTTGTTTTTACGTATTTGTGCCCACGGTGTTTCTTACCGCATTGATATAGCTTTAAAAAAACTCTTTCACACTACGCTGAATATAAGCTCACTACAACATACTTTTCACTGAATATATATATATATATATACACATATATACATATATACACATTTATATAAATATACTATATATATAAATATATACACATGTATATACATATATTTATAATATATAAACATAAATATATAAATATATACACACATATATATATATACATATATATACACACATATACACACATGTAACCATACACCCACGTATACATACACATATATATGCCCATATATACCCAGACATATATAAATATATATATATATATATACACATATATGCACACACATGTATATACAGATACATATACACACATATACGCACATATATATATATATATATATATATACATAATAAATAATATATACAGATACACATATATATATATATATATATATATAGATAGATAGATAGATATATTTGCTTCTGTAAGTAAAAGTGTGTACGCGTGTATTTTTCTGATTATATAACTAAGCTTTTGTTCTGCATATATTAACACAAATATATTTCTATATTTCGATTTGTTCAACGAGAAACGATATTATCATATATTTGTTTTGTAACTATTTTCAAATTCGAGCTCTGATCAGGATTTATAAATATTTCATTTCTACGAATCGAGTTGAACCAATTTTTCATTTAATTTATTCCGTTACAAGCTGAACAATCCGACAAAACTTTCCATTCGGAGTATCATTTATTCACATATCCTCATGAATATTCCGAGATTTTACGAATTATTCTTTTCATTGCTAATCTAATTCTTCATCATTATTTATCTACATTAAATAAACGTATAATATGGGAACTAAATTATGGTTTCTATCTTCAGTTGCTTTGTATTTTTGTTTATAATTTTCTCGCTAGGAGAACATGGAAATTCTATGAGTCATAATGCGCTGCTTGCTATTTCACAATTATTTATAAAAATACAAATAAAACCGTATGCCACAGAATAAAATTGAAGTGCCTGTTCTGACAAAGAATACATCTTTCATATCAATAGTTAGTTCAGATTAATAGCTTTTAAATTCGAGGACAGCTTTTGTCTTTATCACGAATTGCTAATTGTGGCAGCTAGAATATAATTCATTTTACCTTATTCTCTTAACATATACAAATGGATAATTGCTTCAGTCAAAGAAGTATCTCCGTTATAAATACTAGAGTTACAAACTATTAATCAATTTAAAATTGCGACTAATCTAGATAAAAACCGGATGAGTAAACCGGCATTACTCATGTTCCTTTCAAATACAGCAGCAGACTGAACGATCTAAAAAAAATTGCAGATTAATTACAGATTTCTCCTTAAACTTAAAGATCAACACCAAGTTCTCTGTTAGTTTAATAATAAGGTAAATACGAATAGACTTGCCTAAACACTGCATTCTAGATGCTATGTCTAAAAATATTTGATGAATTATTTTAGATGTACACACTCACAGAATCATAAAAAAACATGCACATACTCACACAAACAAAGACAGAAACCCACATACACACACATATGCCAACACATCGTAAAACTCAGGACTCACTCAGTAGCCACCAATAGCGTAGTGATTAGGAGCATTGACTGTCGTGCAGATGGTCGGGTTTCAATCGTGACTGTAGGTTGTTGCCTGTCTAACGGCACTGATGAGCTGTGAAATAGCGAAACATTACTGAATATGGATGATCAAATATATATATATATATATATATATATATATATATATGTATATATATATATATATATATATATATAAACATATTTAAATCTATATGCTACGATGTGAAGATCGTTTCAATCATATTAGATATCATCAGGCAAGAAAAATTAAGGTAAAAAATTAAAAGTTTCCTGACCTTTTAAAAATTTTAGGAGAGAAAAATTCCCCTCACTTGCAATGGGACTAATATTGAAATTCTTTTGGGTTTTGGAGAAGCGGAGAGTCGAAGGTGTAGTTTAAGGTTATGGGAATAGTAGGGAGGTGTGTTGTAATGTAATATAATAATATATAGGGTGCGTTTAAACGGAAGAGGTGAAGGAAAAATTGAAGGGATGTAAACACGGTTGTCATGCTTACGGAGAGATGATAGTGAGGGTTCAATTCACGTCGTTTAGAGGTGTTTAACTGATAAAAGTTTTGCTAAATTCGATCAACTAGTACAACCTTAAAAATTTGACGTCTTTTAGTTTATTTTTTTATTTATTTAAAAAAATATATAATTATATATATATATATGTGTGTGTATATATACATTTATATATATATATATATATATATATATATATATATATATATATATATATATAGAGAGAGAGAGAGAGAGAGAGAGAGAGAGAGGCAGTAATTGGAAAACATAAGCACAAAAAGATACATATAAATAGACATCCTTTTTTGTCAATTATGTCAAAATGTATTCAAATCATATAGAAAATTATTGTTTTCAGAAAATCTATATATACATATGGTGTAAAGCCAAATTATTACTGTAAAAGTACAACTTACTTTCTAATATGAGTTAGTTAAGAGAAAATACATTATATGATCTCAGAAATGATCATACACTGATTCTTATTAGCCGCTCTTCTATCGGATCAAATTGTCCATTATGACTCAAGTTAAATAACGTGTAGTGATTAATTATGCGGCTGGAGGGTGGTTTATTATATTTTTTTGGGTAGAAAAAAATTATGTGAACTCTACAAATTACCTGGATAAATCGAGTTTGTATAAGTTGTTTTATACAGCCGTGGATTAGTCGTAGAATTTTCCATCGTTTATCACATAATTTTGAAACCAGTGTTTACATGAAAATGTACGAAGACCTTCTGCTCTAATATTTTCATCCCTAGAACTGCTAGACTTTGGAAGTCCCTTCCGAATTCCTGCTTTGCCACCTGTACTTCCATGCATAAATTCAAGTGTAATGTCAACAGACATCTTGCTGCTCAACTCCCTGAAAATAATAGACTCAATAGTAGTCCCCGTGTCTCTGTGTTACTGTGCCTTTTTATTCGCTTGAAGTAGAATAGAAAATGTTTAAAATGACACTTACAGAAGAAAAACATCTGACATACAATATATATATATAACACGTATACACACACACATCCACCATCACACACACACACACACACACACACACACACACACACACACACACACACATATATATATATATATATATGTATATATATATATATATATATATATACGTGCTAGTGAGAAAATTTGATTTCTGTGTAGCTATATACCCTATATCAGTGACATCCTCTGTTGCGGACGTTCTTTTCTAGAAATGTCCAAATTTCTAAATTCCAGTCGAGTTGCATTTTTTGAAATCTCATCCCTTACACTGACGCACGGTTTACATGATGTAATTGAGACAAAATGCTTGTTTTTTGCTGGATGTATTTTCTCACATATAATTATTAATGGCGAAGAGTCTGTATACTATTCCTGTGAACTTGCCGACCTGATATTAAAAAAAAACGAGACAGCTTTTCATTGTTATAAAATGGAGCAAAAAAATATCAATCATAAAATATTCAAGTAAAGAGAAAAACACGGTTGCTTCGTTACCATATTGGAAATTGTTGCTAAGCAAAAATACCAGCTGTAAAACTCGACGCTATCCGATATTAATATGGACTCGAATGTTCAAGTCTTCTACTCTTTTATGAGCGAATAAACGTTAAAGGGAATTGAGGAAAAAATCTCACAGTTACAAACTTCCAAGTATGTTCTGGAGTAATACTTAGTCAACATGTTGAACGTATTATATTCGAAAATATCAACGTTCATAACGCAATTTAAGGTAAACACATCATTGTTTTCTGAACACACGTTTGGCGAAATATTTCGATTTGTTTGATAAAAGAGACGAAACATTGCAGATAGTATATTGTATGCAAAATATTTCAACCTACTAAGATATTGTATAATATGTAAAAATTAAAAGTAAACAGTTGTTAAGTATTCATTATTAAATGTGCAATATAAGATAGTATCGTCGTGTGTTTTCTCTCGTTTTAATAGGTTAATTTTTGTTGTCTTGTTTTTAACAATTTATTAATTTATCAAAGACCGGATGCCACTCGAGGATGAAGTGTAATTAGTATGAAGTAGGCAATAGTACAATATGGTAGTACTCGTTAGTAGCGTAAATTTGATTAGCTGGATACTTAAAAAGGACGGCTCATCAAGAACGTGTTTACGTTGGACTTGAAGGCGAACATATTGTAGGCAACTTAAAAAGAAAGTAGACGAAACAAAGTTCCACGCGCGTGCATCTCAAAGAAAGAAGTTTTGTTCATTAAATCTAGGTTTAGGTTTAGGCTCAGTTAAATGGGGAAATTATTTATAATTTACTTAGCTAGAAGTTTGGCGAGAGGGGAGTATAGATTATAGCGCAGACGAGCAATTGCTATGAATTTTATGATAAATACAGATAGGCTCGTAACGTCACTTCCGTCGGAAATCGAGTGCATGAAAATTGAAAGGGCATCCCCCACTAGGCTTCGAAGTTTATTTTTACTTCTGCCACGGCAGCTCTTGTCAAGATGTGGCTCTTATAAAGGTAGGGAACCACATCAGCAGTGAGATATCTACTGGACCGGTAGAATGACCCAACCAATTTTTTCCAGCGAGCTTTGAAACGCCTTTGGTGTTCATGTTCTATTTCAGAGCAGAAGTAACGATTAGAGGCACAGCCTTGTAAAAAAAGGCCCCCTCAAGACGAGAACCATTCCTTTCAATTGACGCTAGATGGAGATTAATCAGTTCATTATGTAGAGGCTTGCACTTGGTTTTAGATGCATTAAAATTAACTAACGTCCTCTTTCCCTATTGCACTACGTGCTCTAGATCAATGTAGAGAGAATTATTATTCAACCTAATAAAAATTTACACATTTACCTACATTTGTATATATATATATATATATATATAGTGTCCTGGCAGGCCATCTTTAGATTTGCTGCTTTGTAATGAAGTTTCCTTCGGGGTTTTTGCTTGCTTGTCTTCTCTGTTGCCTTGCCGGGCCACTAGTTGTGTATTTATATATGTATGTATATATATATATATATATATATATATATTTATTTATATATGTATGTATATATACACACATATATATATATATACACATATATATATGTATGTAGGTATGTATGTATATTCTATGTAAAAGTGTATCATATACTTAAGAATAATTGAATCTCAACAAGGTTCGTTGATAGTGCTCAATCAAAGAGACCAAATTATTTTTTATTATTCTGTATGTAAATGAGGTCATATCTTGCTTAGTGCACACCCTTTCAATCATATATTGAGTTCATCATGAAAGAATAATTGAAATACAAAAATTAAAAGTTTCAAAACTATTTTCAAATTTTGAGGAGAGAAAATGTGGCATAACTGGCGTGAAGCAAAGTCAATATTGATATGGATCCAAGTTAATTACCAAGTAACATTTTCGTTTAAGAATGGGGTTTCAAAGGAGAGTTTAAGGGGAAAGTTAGAGAGAGAGAGAGTGATAAAAATGAAAGAGGTAATATAAAGATATTAATCAGGGTATGATTAAACTGAAAGGAAGAAAGGAGCACGGAGGGGTGAAAACAGTTGGCATGTAAATAAGGAAAGTGCCAGATGACGATATTAGTATAATAATTAAAGTCATTTTAAAGTGGTTCAACTGGACAAAAAAATTGTCTTTCTATGAATCAACTAGACCAAAAAAGTGTCTTTCTACGAATCACGACGTTTTTCGTTCGATTAATTATTTATTTTTGTAATGTTAAATATTTTAATGCTATCTTTTGTTTTGAAATTAACGCTGATTTTTTCCAGTTATATCTGACTGAGCAGTTCTTTATTTAATTTATATCTATATTATATAAGAATTTAAAAATTAACCTACGGTCACCTTTAATTTCTACAGTTTGATAGTCTTTTCTAAAATTATATCGTGTATTTTAGGAACTTAATTCGTCCTTATCAAAACGGTATTTCTTTTTAGAAGTTTATGCTATATGTTGCTAAATGTATATTAGAGAAACAATGCTTTACGAACTTGTTGTACTGCGAATGCCTTCATTACTGACTATTCTAGAAATTTTGGATAAATTAAACAGTAAAGTCCGCACGTTTTGTCTTGTGTAATTCATAAACGTTGTTATGTAACAGTTATGATACCGACAGAAGATCATTCTCGTTTAAATCTATACTATCTGTGACAAAGAAGCTTAGCATAAACCCTGTGGTAGAATATTGATAGATATATCACAAATTATAAGGTTTTACGGAAAAGCATTAGAAGCCTGTTAAAACGATTACTTCTCTCTTCAATTATTTCAACAGAATTTCCAAACACTTGTGCCACAATAGGGTTTTCCCCGAAATTAAGGCAAAACATTATATGCCTACTATGTGTGAGATAAAGTCTCGTCTACACGCTTTGGGTGTATCGTGGTTGTTATTTATACCCTGGACATAGAATTATGTAAGGATAAAATAGTTCAGTGGGAATTTAGTTTAAAGTGTGTAATCTGAAATACTTCGACACATCTAAGTTTAAGTACAGGGTGGGCCAAAATAAGGGTCCTATCTTTAAATTTGAATAACTTCCACAAAATAAAAGTTAAACTCACCAAACTTTATGTGTGTTTAGACTAACACTTCAGAGATTTTATTTTGAAATAAACAAAACAAATTTTGGCCGAAAAACACTTCTTTAAACTTACATGAATTTATGAATTTTTAAAAATAGGACCCTTATTTTGGCCCACCCTTTATCCATTATGTCTATACACACACACACACATATATATATATATATATATATATATATATATATATATATATATATATAGAGAGAGAGAGAGAGAGAGAGATTCCATACATGTATCGTGGTTGTTATTTATACCCTGGACATAGAATTATGTAAGGATAAAATAGTTCAGTGAGAATTTAGTTTAAAGTGTGTAATCTGAAAGTACTTCGATTAATCTAAGTTTAAGTAAAAGGTTAGTTACAGATTATCCACAAATCGCTAATTCTTATTTTTTGTGTGACTGAATACGCTTTCTGATCATTTCGATATATCTCATCCGTGGCTATAATATACAATTATTTTGATGTTGTACACGTTTTTTATATATGCATTTGCCTTATGGCCGTTAACGTTGCGGGTTATTTTTCTTGTGCCATGGCAGCTGAACAGGTTAAAGTGAAAAATTAGAAATGTGTGGGTTGCTTTAAGATTTACGCGTGTACACATGCATTTCAATGCTACTTAACCAATACAATAACCTCATTTAGAAACGTTTGAGCAGATAAACATGTTTTATTTCATGGAGTGTTTGTAGTATTATCTCCCGTATATTCCTACTTACGCTGTTTCTAATTCATTTTCGTATTAATGCCCGGGTCAAAGACTTAGGGTGGTCTCCTATATTCTGACAAATCAATCAATAATTTCCAATTACGTATCTACATCCGTAACCAAGCTTAGGACATTTTATTCAGAAATTCATGGAAAATAGGGCGTGTTGATTATAAGTGTTGTGAGGCGTTCCGGAAAATAGACAATATATTCACTTGAGTTAGCAATTGAAAGTTATGCCTGATGCCTGTTACTATATGATGTATCTTTTTCTATTTTCATAATGCATGGTTTTAGTTGAAAGTAGAAAAGGTAAGAATTTCTTATTGAGAAATAAATTAAGTTTCGAATCAAGTATACGCTCTCGAGTATAACATACCAAACGAATGCTCATCTTTGTAAATGTACATTTTGTAAATGTATATTTTGTAAATGTATATTCTGTTAATCGCTAATAAATTTGTAATCGGTATTTTGCAAAAGAAAAAACATCAAGTGAGAACCATTAAGTAACATATTTTAATTCATAAATCGATAAGGTTATTTTTTAATAATAATTATCGAATATTTTACCCGGTCTAACGCAAGAAAGTATGCTCATGTTCTTATATAGAAAGAGGAAAGTTGTTTCCACGTTATATGTTATTGCATCAATATCTAATTTTTGTTCACTATAACAGTTGATAGAGAAATTATATTTCATAAAATTAGTCTGTTAGTCATTATAACTACAATGTGATTTTATTAGCAAACTGTTAAATATACAAAGCTTTCTCTCGTTTTATCCACAAATATTTTGCACTTTTTAACGATTACAACGACAATATTTTTATAAAACGCGTGAATAAAAGCCGTATCCGACTGAGGCAATACATATGTATATATGTATCCTCGTTTGATTAATATTATTTATAAAAATATTGAAAATCTGCTTTGACATATGAAAACGTTTATCAAATCATACCGATAGAAGCGAAGCGCACATAGGAAAATGTATACGTGTCTAAAATATTAGATAATTTGACATAATCAGCTAGATAATTGCAAGGCAGACCAAGAAGTCTCAGGTAAAGCGCAAATTAAGGCCGAATCAACCCTATTCGACCAGAGACTGTGCATAGGGACGTTATTATTAATCAATGGACTATACTCTTGGTTTTCATTTTCCTTTAATTTTATATATAATACTTGTTCTTATGGACGTGTGGTGAAATAGGATCATTGTTTTGGGTTCACACGAACACCAGACCAGGTGTAAAAATGTATTATTGATAAAACATTCATGTTAAAAGTTTGATAACCAGACTGTCCTCATGATATGCCCTGTGACGACTTCATGTCTGTATTTCCGTAGGGATAAATTGTGAAGGTAAGCACCAGTGGATTGGGATTTACCATAGGTTACGAAACGAGTATACTATAGTTCTCCCTTACCGGCTATATATGGTTAGTGCGATAGCCTCTCCACCACACATCAACTTCAGTATATAATTAGCTGCACGAGCAATTCTTATAAGAGAAAGAAGTAACAGTAGGATTCATGTTATCAAGACGCATAATTAATCAATGCGAAACTCCCCCTCCTTACTCATGTAAAAAAAACATCTAGTGAACAACAAGCTAAACATGCCGAACGGTAGAGTTAACTGACAGAATAATTAGTTATTATTGATGCTTAAACGTAAGCCAGGGATTAGTGAGAAAGAGGTTCGTGAGAATTCCTAAAATAATGAATTTTAGTCTGGTTAAACTAATAGCCCAGAACCTGTGGTCTACAATATCGAGAATCTCGTTCGATTTGCTGCCTAAGCGAGGGAGAGGATTGTCTACCTTCTCCTTTCTAATAGAGGTATGCGATTACTATTACTAGTAAAAAACAAAGATAGTCGCAAATATATAGTTTGACTATTTCACTTGTTTGGTTTTCACTATTTTTTCATATTCAGCAGAAAATTACTTTTATAGTATCCATAATTCGATCGCGGACTTTTTATAATTCCTACTGGAATGTTTGACCGAAGTTTATTTAACAGAAAAAGCCTCGCAAACCGATCAATCCAGAAGAAAATTGATTAAACAATACAGGGTGCGCAGCATTGGGTTAATTAACGTTTCAGTGCAGCAGAAGCGTGCACCGGAGTCAATAGACGGTGGATAGTGTATGGCGAGAATTTTCGCGGTTTGTCAACTTAGAAACTTATTATGCTCGACGACCCCTGCGGTTGCAAAGAACTTTATAGGTATACAGAATAAAAATATAGCTCACTCATGTAACGAGTCAGGTAACGTGCTTTGGATATAAATCATCTCGTCAACATCAGACAAGGCCAAACTATTTGCCAAGAACTTAGCAGCTAATTCTACCCTATGCGACGAAGGCCATCAACTCCCCATATTCCCTCCTATAACACATACCATGCTAGGTAACATACAAATATCTGTGCATGAGGTCGCCAAGCTAATGAAGAACCTTGATTCCAGTAAAGCAACTGGCCCTAACGGCACCCCAATTATACTGTTACAAACGCTTCAACCAGAACATGATCCCATACCTACGCAACTGTTTAAGCGTTGCCGTCAGGAAAAGTGCTTTCCGACTTCCTGGAAAGCCTCATCAGTATGCCCTGTATTTAAGAATTAAGGTGATAAGTCCTCTCCCTCTCAGTACAGACCAATAAGTTCCCTTTGTGTTATGAGTAAGTTGCTGGAATACATATTAAATAGAGAAATAGTAAACAACCTCAGCAGAAACAATCTTCTTAGTGACACAAAATATGGTTTCCGTTCTGCAAGTTCTCTCTGATTCTCTCTCCTCTGATCTCGAGCGCGGGATTCAGTGGGGGAAGTCGTGGCTGGTTACATTTAATGCATCTAAAACAAAACTCCTATCTTTACATCATCAACGGTCTGATCCCCATCTGGCATCAATTGAAATGGATGGCTCTCGTCTAGGAGAAGCCCCGTGTTTTGACAAGCTTCTGGGGTTGTCCTTTCCTCCTGATCTGAAATTGAAAATGTACATCAAGTCTGTTGCCAAGGTCGCTGGAAAGATGGTGGGATCCTTCTACCGCTCCAGAAGATATCTCACTACTGATGCAATTCTCTATCTATATAAAGGCCAAGTACGTCCAAGGATGGAATACTGTTGTCATATCTGGGCAGGAGCTGTAAAAACCAGCCTATCCTGCCTTGACAGAGTACAAAATAGAATTCGTGGCTTAGTGGGATGCCCTTTTCTCTACCCTTCAACCTCTCTCCCACAGAAGAGACGTTGCGAGCCTATCCTTGTTTTATCGTTATTTCCATGGCAGGTGCTCGTCTGCACTCAAATCTCTGGTCCCCCCTCGCCAATCTTTCACGAAAAACACCCGTCTAGCTGAATCCACTGTGAAAAATTTCCCCCACTCTATATCTTTGCCTAAATCAAAACGTGGATTCCATGAGCAAAGCTTCTTTCTTAGAACTGCACGCCTGGGGAACTCTGTTCCGTCTGCCTGCTTCCCACCTGATTACAACTGAGATGTCCTCAAGTCCAACGTTAACAAATTCCTTATGAACCGCCCCCTTAAGTAAACACTTCATCAAATCTCCACACTAACGTACTGTACTTGCAATAACGCTTATCCCTGAGTGGCTTCCGGGCATTGATAAGTTGTGAGCACCGTGTAAAAATAGTTTATAGGTATGGCACTAGTAAAGGCGGAATTTTCAACCGTCGTATCAATTAATAACAGAAAAAAACATCGTAAAATAAATTGATTCGTTGTAATAGTTGCTGTATTCTCAAGAGAAATATTCTAAAATATCTCAGAATTTTTACTCTCATTAAATCAGTTAATAAAAAAATCCACAAAAATAATATATATATATATATATTTAAATCCACAAAACTTTATATATATATATATATATATATATATATATATATATATATATATATATATATATATATATATATGATATTCATTTATCGATTAGATGGACAACGGTTGATACGAAACAGAAACTGCCAAATTTTTCTGAAAGCTGCATTTTTAATACTTTTAGTTTGTCTGATAGAGTTTTCTTACACAGGACATCACGGCAACACAAAATACAGGTTTATTTCTATGAAAATATTATACGCAATCAAATACAATGTAAAATGTTCATTTGTTATTTTAAATTTATGATAAAAATACATGCACTCGGTTACATTTACACTTCGCTTAAGAATAATATTAAATATTTTATTTAGAATAATAATTTTCCGTGAATATGATTTTTATAACAAAAGACAAAACCGGACATGAATTCACGTTAGAATCCTTGACTGAGGAAATTCCGTCAAAATAGACAGCTTGTCGGTGGCCACTTATTTCAATCAAAACACCGCTACGATACTATTTCAACACATGAAAGTTTGACACGAAAGCAATCATTCAAACAAAAACAGAGGGTCTCTTGCCCATTATTTTTTAAACGAAATTCATTACCATTTCATTTTGCTCGAAAAATCATATTTTTTTATAAAGTTTCGTTCATCCCCCCGCATCGATACAAGTGCCAATCGAGAGTATAGTATTGTAAGTATATTCAAATTCTGTTTACTTTCTCTTTAAATTGTTTCTTTGAGATAAGTTTTTTACTCCTAATAATATACTTTATTTACATAGCTTCTTCCTTTTTCTTGAAATAATTTCTCATTTTTTCAATAAACTGTGCAGAATAGTTAAGAAGTCCCCTCAACTTGTGAAGAATATCTTTCTAAATAATAACGTTATTACTTCAGCATGGTTCGTATACTAGACATGTGCTAACAATTCTGTGAAGCCTGGAGTTTAGGTGGCAAAATAATCTCGATACCTCTATCAAATAAATGGGACCAAACTCCTTAATCGCCGTTATGTTACCATGCCAACAATATGTGATCAATGCCATTGTTATTGTAGAAGGTAAGGTTTAAGTAAACGGGACTGATTTTTAAAGAATCTATAAAAAAAAACTTTTAAAATAAACACTTTTGTCTTTAATTTTAAACAATATACACTTTCTACTTTAAACAATATAACCATTTTTAATTTTAAACAATTTAAATCATGTTTATTTTAAACAATATAAATCATTTTTATTAGAAACTTTATAAACATAACTTTTTTTATTAAAAATGCAATTTCACTAGAAGTTCGGTGCTTATGTATTTTCGGTACTGCGCTAGTTTAAAATAGCTTTTTTAAGGTTCAATTATAGTTTCACAATATATGTCCTTTTGTTGAATTGCTAGGTAAAATCACAGAATAGATAAAAAGAACCATCCCCTCCCCATGTTAAGAATAATAGTCTAAACAATAACCTTATTATTTAAAATACATATCTACTGAACCTTTTATAATTTTTAACGGTAGATTTACACTTGGTTCCACCTGAACATTTTCCATTAAAATGGCAACTTTTACTGATGTTCTGGTATTCTGTAATCGAATATAACATTTTGATTTTCCACGAATAAGGGGTTTTTCGAAGAGTAAACGGAATAACATTTTAAGTAATTACATATTCCTGACAAAGAATACACGCTAAAATTGATAAATTTCAAAATAATTGAAACAGAATAAACGTAGAAATTTATCACAATAAAAGAGGCGCTGATAGATCTTAATTTGTATCGTTTATAACTACTAATCCCGTGAGTATATTTACCAAAAATAAAGTTTTTACATTGTGTAAAAATTATAAGAAGTTCTATTGATATGGTTTAAAATTAAACCTAAATGTTTCATGGTTTAACATTATTTAAAGTTCTATTTTTATATTGCTTTAAAAAAGTTTTCATAGTTTCCAATTAGGAAAACTTCTATTAATATTGTTTAATGTTTTATATGTTCTGATATTTTAATATTTATATTTATATTTATATTGTTCACCATTAAAAAGGTATTCATTGTTTAAAATTATTTAATAAGGGTCTACATTGTGTTCATGTAACGCAACTGATCAATTATAATCTTTTGTAAAAGTTGCTTTGGTTAGAACATTTTTATGAATCCATTTATTGTGTTATTGAGGACAACACCAGGCAGTAGAATTCCCTGTAGAATTTCTTATTTCACTACTACTTAAATGCCACATCATAACCTGATATAGAAGAAAAAAGTCCCAATTATATTATTAAAAGAAATTGACCCACCTAAATTGTAGTAGGGCATACGGTTAACGATAAAATCTTTAAAAACTAATATTCTGGAAGCCAGTAAAATAACTGGAAATTTTAAGAGTGCCACCGTGTTAATTCCTTGGATTCTCCTACTTCATTCTGATATGCAATTTCAGTTCAAGCGTTTACAATTCCCAACACAAAATTCGTTTGGCCATGCCAATATATGAAGCTAAAGGAAAAGGCTTAAACGTTATAGAACTTAATCTTCAGACACCTTGCTTTTCTCATGTCTAGTTGTATGTTGGCTGCTCATGTATTGGAATATATCTACATGCCTGTTAGCCGTTACACCCAAAATTTTGTTTATGTGGAAGCTCTACAAAATTAATGCTTGAGCTTCATTTACCCGATTTCATATACGCACTGCTGGAAACTGAACTTGTAATTATTTCATTAAGAGAATATATTACTAATGATATATATATATATATATATATATATATATATATATATATATATATATATAATCTTACATGAATTGTTAAAACAACGGAACATTTTCCAGTTTTCAGATATGCACTAACATATTAAATAATAATTGCAATTTTTACATCATATTTTGAAAAAAGGACTAGAAGATAAAAGAGTAAACTATAAAACCCGGATTAAATCAATAGATTACATTATAGAAAACGATTATATAATAGTTTAAACTAGAAAATCGATTAGGTGTACTGGTGAGGCCTCCATAAAAATAAAACGCCCCTAGTGCTACATGAAGTGTGTAGGAAAATACGCCATTCTGAATTTATGTTTTGTTAAATCTATGTTTATAATGTATGAGGACAACATATTCAAATGTATCATATATAAGCTGGCAACGCCGTGCATTTCAGCTGGTCAGAAATAAACAATTCACATCTAAGGTTTACATACACTGTTAAGGACATAAATTAATACGAGTTTTCTGGATTTTGCAGAAAAAAGAAGTAGGGCAATATACTAAATGTATTTCAGTTAAAGCATTTTTATATGATTTTAATTTACATTTCAGATTTTTTACCTGTTTTTCCAAAAAGTTTTCCTAAGTATATGTTTTTTCAATGGTTGATTTTTTTTTCAAAATTGATTACATAATGCAAAAGATTCTCTCTTTAAACTTATGTATTAACAAACAACCCTAATTCTTAATAATTTTATTAAAACATCGATGTAGCTTTTGAATAGTGAATAATAAAAACTATATTTAGCAATTGGATGTGATTAATTAACCAATGTAAACGCCTCTGATAACAATCGTAGCGTTACCTGTGTCTTTTATTAGAACAAAAATATAATTTCTGAAATAAGTGAAATTACTGCTTCAGAGTTAACTAACATTTTCTGCACGAGATTTTTTATAACAGTTATATAAAATAAAAATGTGACTTTTATTTTATAAGTACGTACACATATGTTGAATTTAAAATGAGTGTCCGAAAGTCAATTTACGGTTTTAGTAAAGATTTTTTTAAAAGCACATTATTAGGAATTCAAAATTGACATATTATTTCCTTGAATACAAATTGTGATATTAAAAATTAATAATTAACAGAATACGGTAAGCATGCAGCCCCATATAAAATTGGAAGTTTATTATTTTAGAGGTTGTTGATTACAATATGAACTTCTTTTGGATATATTCAAAACCAAAGCTAAGACTTTTGCTGGTATATTTCACTCGAGTAATGATTGAATAAAAACGTCAAAAATATAATATATTAATTTATTTTATTGCGGATTATTATTCTCATATTTCTCAGATATTGTTTCATGAGGTTTCAGTCAACTGTTCCCCAGCCTTCGTCAGGTGGTAACGTGGTGTGACAACAACAACTATGGATGCGAGTAATCGTTAGGAGATTCGGTGTTCTTATACCGCCGCAGTTACTACCTGAAAAAGGCCGAAGGAATAGTTGCCCGAAACGTCGTGAAACAACATCTAAAAAAGGTGAGGATAATAATCCGCAGAAAAATAAATGAATAAATAATACTCATCTGAATAATGAATTCCAATGAAATAATGTATTCGGTACGGACCAGGCAACAGAAGATCAGATACTAAATAAACATGGATTCATAAGCCAAGAAAATCAAACATTAATCGCCCTACGGGGCTCATAGCGCAGTGGATAGTGACGCTGAATCTCTACGGTTCCAGAGGAGAATTGTCTGAAGACAGTGGTTCCAATCTTACCCAAAGACGGCCAGAGGCATGCATGGCCAAACCATGGTAAGACGACAACCATTATGGATGTCAGTAATTGCTGAAAATGCAGTTAGGAGATTCGGCGTTCCTATCCCGTCGCAGTTACCACCTGGCGAAGGCCGGGAGAATAGTTGGTCGAAACGTCGCGAAACAACATCTGAGAAAGATGAGGATAATATTCCGCAATAAATAACTTAATAAATAATACTTATCTCAATGAGGATTTCAAATTAAATATTATATATATATATATATATATATATATATATATATATATATATATTATGTATATTTGATCTAAGTTTTTCCTTACATTTTTCATGTAGTATAGGATGTTATTTTTCAGTTTATTTAATACGCCATTGTTATTTCTACATTTTCATATATTTTAGTTATTTTGTGATGTACGTATAAAATTTCGTCCCTCTTATTCAGTGTAAAATAAACCATGTTTATATGTGATAAAAACCATGCTACCTTATTTGGATATACAGTTAAAATTAAGATAAATTAATTATATTTTACAAGTTTTATTTGTATTTGTGTTATGTGTGTACACAATTTATACCACACCTAGAGTTTTAAAACATTTTTTTCCAATTTTTGATGCATGTCTGGAGACCGTTTTTGTAGAACACACAAGGTTGGTCCTCCAACCATGACGTGACTTCAGAAATCAAGGCTGCATCATCTGGGAAACGCTCTCCTTTCAAAAACAACTTCATAGCTGGGAAGAGGTGAAATTCAGACGTTGCAAGATGAGGAGAGTAGGGAGGATGGGGGAGGATTTCATAACCACACGCCCGTTCTTTTGATCTGACGACATACTAGAGTGCTGTCCTGCATGAGGACGGTAACTTTGCTGATCTTGCCCCGCCTATTGATTTTGATAGGTTCTCTTCATTTCATCAAAAGTGAAGCATAAGAGGCACCTATAATTGTGGTACCCTTTGCCAGGAAATCTGTCATCACTACTCCGTCCTGGTCCCAGAAGACTGTGAGCATGACCTTGCAAGCGGAGGGCTGCACCTTGCCATGAGTCCAAGTGCTTCCACTGCATTGACTGGACTTTTGTCTCTGGATCATAGTGGTAGACTCAGGTTTCATCCTGTGTAATCAGTTTTTTGAAAAAGTTTGACTTATCTTTTTGGCACATCTCCAAATTCATCCTCGGCACTCGACGCGTTCTCGCTTCTGGAATGGTGTGAGCAACCTGGGAATCCAGCTGTCCATCTGGCAGACACCTTATGCATATGCAAATGGTCATGAATGATAGTTTCCACAGACCATGCACTAATCTTTACATCTTGGGCTATTTGGCGAATAGTAATGCATCGATCTTCCATAATGGTAGCCTCAACTTGACGGACAGATGCCTCATCAATGGCAGAAGGAGAGTGACTAGGTCTGGGAGCTGTTTGTACAGTCTTCCTGTCATGTTTTAATTCACGATTCCAGCGTTTTACAAAGGCATATGATGGGGCATTATCAGGATTAGTTTCTTTCATTTCATCAACAGTCTCCTGTGGTGTGCGTCCTTCCAAATGCAAAAAAACCGGATCACTGCTCGACATTCAACAGGCTCCATTTCACACCTAACTCAGTTCAAACACCTGTAAAACAGACACCACAAAGAGTTCATAGTTGTACTTTGCCACATAACCCGTAGGGATAAAAACCATTGCACATACAAAATTTCATCTAGATCAGACAACGGGAAGCGGGTCAAGGGGATTACTTACTTCATGCCCCTCGTACATTAAGTATGTTGCCAATGGCGCTGGAACAATGGTAGTGTCCTTCTACCGCTCCAGAAGATATATCACTGCTGATGTAATTCTCTATCGATATAAAAGCTAAGTACGGGCAAGGATAGAGTACTGCTGCCACATCTAGGCAGGAGCTGATAAAACAGCCTTTCCTGCCTTGACAGAGTATAAAATAGATTTGTGACTTAGTGGGGTACGTGTTTTTCTCTTCCCTGTAACCTCTCTCCCACAGAAGAGACGTTGCGAGCCCGTTTTTATTTTATCGTAATTTCTCTGGCAAGTGCTCGTCTGAGCTCCACTCTCTGATCCCCCATTGCCAATCTTTCATGAAAAACACCTCTCTAGCGTAAACCACTGTCAATAATTTTCCCCACTCTATATCTGTACTTAAATCAAAACGTAGATTCCATGGACAAACATCTTTCTTAGAAGTGCACGCCTGTGGAACTCACTTCCGTTTGCCTATTTCTCACCTAACCACAACGTGGATGTTTCAAGTCCAACGTAAACAAATTCCTGATAAACCGCATACTTAAGACACTGTATCAGATCTCCATTACTAACGATTTCTACGATATTATCCCATTGATTACTGTACACGCAATAACCTTTACCCCGAGTGGCTTCCGGGCCTTGATAAGTGGTGACTTCCATGTAAAAAATATTTACTGATAATTGCATTTGACTTTTGCATTTACAAGCTTTATTCAAGTCATGATATAAAATACTTTTTATGAATTAAATAATTCCTTCACTACAGTGCAATCTAGACTACAATAAATTTTGGACAAAGTCATTACGAAGAGACATGTGAAGAGTCCGCCCAATGCATCGCGGTCGTTTCCTAAATACATCGTGGAATATAAAGGTGTCGCTTTAGCAAAAACATCACTTCAATATTATTTTAAAACATTTATCGAGGAATTCAAATCCGGTGACTTGATTATGCGGTAGAGCTCACATCTATTCAATGTAGCCGCTTTCACCTTCAATTTCCACCTCGATTCTGGTTCGAACATAAAACATGCCTTTTCTAAAAGTGCTGGCGGGAGCTCGGGGAATAATTGACAGATGACGGCGATCGGGCTAGCTTTAGGGAAGATCATGTTGGTGATGTTCTCGACGTATGACCAGTTAGTTCATGTCGGGGGAAGAGGGGGCAGCGACAGAAGGGTTCAAAGTCTAAGCACTCTTTCTGAAGCTAAGTCCTGGTTTCTTAGGGGTTGTAAGTCAGCGCTAAGTCTTGATGCAACAGCTACAGATTTCCAGCGACTACCTAATTACACCAGCAGATCACCACACTATTCAGCATATCCAGATATACTTTAGTTTTGACTTTCAAGCTGAGTTCGAAGATGTGAAGTAAAATGATATGACCCTCCCAAGAAACAATGCCAAAAAACAATAACCCTAGCCTGCAAATCTGTTTTATTACAGCATTATGGTAGCAATCCACCGACGCATCTTCAGTGCACTGGCAATGCTCCTGTAATCATTACTTGGATCCGTAAAGAGAATCAGCGGCACCTCTCCAATAACGCTCGCTGAACATTGTGTCATTTAAGACATACTAGAAGGTTCCTAACTCTCATGGGATTTGTACACAACCGGCTAATTGGTAGCTCATCTGCAAAAAAAAACTAAAAGGAAACACTGTTTTTCTAAAATGGAACTGGCATTACGTCGTATTTTCTACGGCGAAAATTTTAATCGTTATATCCTGTTATAAAGGCAATCGATTGATTTGTTTAACGAATGAGCGAGTTAAGCGATGTTGTCAGCTCGGCGATTAAAAATTTATAAAACCCGATATTTCCAAGAATATTGTATTCTTTGTTCTTCCTCCCGGGTTTCTATGTTAAATTTGGCAATAGCATGTAACGTAATGTCGGTTATATATAGTTGTTTTTTTTTCAAGCTTATGTTGTAAGAATTATGTTGTATTTTGTTTTATTTCATTAGTTTTCTAAATTTACATTTTTGTTATACTGCTCACTTTCCTCGGCTAAATGTATACTAAATAGCAATATGATATGTTTTATGAACAAGATAAGGCAATTGGAAATTGGTTTTAGATTTCGTTGGTGAGAGACTTTCTAACGTTCTTCGCTAGATTGTTCAAGACTTTGGAAAATCTCATACTTATACCAGATGAACTAAGACGAAAAGTTTTTACAGTGACCTGGTGGTGGCAATTAAAAATAACTGGTTCAGCTAAGCCTCCCCCCTGCCAAAGGCTGGCCGTGATTAAAAAAAGCCCGATAGAAATGTTATTGCTTAATTCTAATGCCTAGCTGGGGTTTAGCTTTATATGTATCAATAAAATAATGTAATTTCACATCGGGGCATATCTACAAGAATTAAGTTTTTTTTATTTTTCCAGGGTAGAAGGTCGTGCAGGATCAAAAGGTTATATATTTCTTGTACGTTAATAAGACTATCAAATGAAGTTGACAACGTTTTACATCACTCATCCTGAACACAATTCTCTCATAGGACAATAATATAATTTAATTATTTCAACTTTATTTGCGGAATCTGTGTAAAGATAACGAATGATATGCATTTCTATAAAACAATAATCACTTTTCACATTTAAGCTTTAATGTTTTAAGGCTTTGAAAATATAACAGATTTAAAGAAACAGTCAGAAGTTATAGTGTCAAATTCGTGTTGCGTCAAGTTGTGGACAAATATTTTAGGCGTTTTTTTTTAAGGTGTAAGCAATCGTAATTTATTATAAGATGAATTTCTGTTGTAAAATTCATATATATTTTTAATACTAGTTCAATGTTTGTAGATTCAGCAGAATTAGCTCATAAAATTAGCTATCTCAAATGAATATTTTTCCCTGTAATATAATCTTTTTGATTAACTGTGATAGACGGAGCAAAAAATATTTTTTTCATTTTGGGGGGTAATAACAATTTGTATAATGAATGCATATTAAATGTTCTTCGTCAAAATATTTTGTAAATTAATGTAAAAGATCCTAGATTCCTTGTAAGTGTATAGGGCATAAGGTCATATATAATTTATTATGAGCAATAAGACTACTTAGTTAGGAGAAGACAGATTGATAAGCAAGCAATGCCGATTTATGTAAATTTGTACAAGCACACACTTCATAAACTAATTTTCACAACTTATTATTTAAACAAAAATATGTATGATTACTATACTGGATGGAACGATAAATTTGTCGCATTGAAGAAAACAACATTCGGGGTTTAATTTCAAACTTTTATTGAAATAACAATTTAGAGAACTGGATTATATAGTAGAGGTGATATCTATTTAATGTAGCCGCCTTTAGCCTCAATCACCGCCTAGATACGGGCCCAGAACAAAGAGCATGCCTATTTCATATGCATCGGCTACTGCTCGGCAATAAGCTGACTTTAGTGTTGTGGGAGAGCATGTCGGTGATTTTCTCGACGTATGACCAAAGGATTTAGTCCGGTCATTTCTTTGGTTTTACTAATGTCTGTTTTTAAAAATTTTAACTACGTGGAATTTCTACGGATTTTGCTAATATAACTAATTGCTACTAAGTCTGGTAGGCACAATGTGCACAGATCAATTATCAATCACAAATATAAGTATTTAAATTTTAATCCAATAGTGTTAATACGAATTAATGTACAGTTACGGAATGAGTTACGGAAAACAGACGTTTTTAAGGATAATTAACTTGGCGAATATTTCAACAAAAATATAATGTACATATAAACATTTACTAAACGATGCCATTATTGAATATTTAGAAGCGAAAAATTATGTCGGACAAATGATGGCCATTTTCACAAGCACAAACGTGAAGCTGGTTTCTAAAGTTTGCCTCTATTTCACTAAATTTTCTTTACCTTTTTTTTTTTGCAAATTCTCACGTATTGCCGTCGTCAATTCTCCAAGTGTGCAAGTCTTCCCAGATTAGACGCGTGATTTCAAAAATCCTCACCGATAAAAAAAACACACACATGGAAAGATCGGATGAGAGCGGTGGCACCGAAAGACTTCCAAAGCGTGAAATTACATGATCAGTGGATGCAGCTTAAACAGCAGTCATAGACGCTCTCGCCCTATCTTGGCGACACCACATTGATGCCCTATGAATGTTTGTCTACGAAGCGCAGGAAGAAAACTATTTTCAAACAGTTTAATCTACATTCGTTTCTCGTTACTCTCTCTCTCTCTCTCTCTCTATATATATATATATATATATATATATGTATATATATGTGTGTGTGTATGTGTGTGTGTAACAAACACACATTATCCATTAATTCATTGTAAACTCATCCGAACCATAAATTATATTAGAGTAACGACTCTTGTTCTGATCAGGGGATTTCCGTAGTACAATTAGTTCGAGAGAAACGGGGACATTCCGATGACCTTTTTGCTGTGGGACTGATGTAAAAGGTTCTGCGTAGCTCAAGAAGGTCTACTCTACTAGTGTTGTATTATGCTGGGGCAACGCCGGATAACCTAGAAAAGAGCCGATTTATTTACAGTTAAATATTAAAATTTAAACTAAATTGTCGCAAAGAAATATTTGTTATTAGAAAATGAAATGTAGAAAGAATACACCAAATATATCCTGGAATTTGGCATTTACGGTAATGCAGATTTCAAATAGCAGACTCAGCATGGAGTTATTCAACCTGACTAAATCAGGTATCGGAAAATGTGTCTAGAAGTTACATGTCAGGTCATGGAAGTAAATAACGGAATACGATATGTGAGTTTTATACATATTTACAGAAGAAGTACAGGACAACAGTACAGGGGAGAAGTCGAGGAGAAAATATCCGAACCTGATACAGTCACTAGCAAAAATCCTTCGGGCCTGGGCACAACAGAGTATAACAGACAAGTGTGCAATTTTATGAAAAGTAACCATAATGAAATAAAAGCGGTGTAAAAATATAACAACCTGCAGGTGCGTTTTTTTCTTTATAAAAAAAAAAGCCTTTTCAAGATATGGATAAAAACAGCATGATGCCTGTATTGGCAAGATGTAAAACTCTCACAGAAAATGACCCGTCCCCTATTGTGTATTAAATATTATATAATGGACTGTATTGTATGTCACTACACGACAGCTAGAAACAGATGAAATATACACACTTGCATATATACACGTTATCACATAGACATTAAGTATATAATGTCAAACCATCCCACTAAGTAACATATTCGTTCTGGTGCGCGAAGACGACAAGCTCTCAACACAGCGTAAAGAAAAACTAAGAAACATCCAAAAGAAATAATGAAAAGATAAACTAACGTTAAATAACATTAAATAATATGAAAGTAGAAGAACAGACAAAAAATAAATAAATGAAAACATGCACTCAAACACGATAAGACATATAACGTAATAATTAAGGAAAAAGGCCATATGCAGTCAAAAAAAAAATTATTAAAATGTATGTAACAAAGAAATTGTTGAATGTCTCAATCTATATATATAAAAGCGAACATGTATGTGTGTGTGTTTGCATGTATGTATGCATGTTTGTGTGTCTGCTAAAAACTTTCGACAGACGCGACGAAAATTCACAAACTTCGTCTTATATGAACGCCCCACCTGCCGGACGACAAATATCGAAAAATCGGCGCAAAGTGACCATCAGAAGTGCGTCAACTGATCGATTTTCTGCAGGAGGTCCCCCCAAAAAGTGACATTTTACTGTTAAACATTACATATTTGGAAATTACAGGAAATTAAGGAAGACACCTAACGTATATAATTCGAAAAAAACGTCGTGAAATACTAATAACTGAACTTGCGCAATGGAAATGGAATATCGTTCATAAATTGATGAAACTATTACTTAAGAAACGCAAATATGAAATAATAAATTAAAAAAAAAATTGATATATCGAGTATACCATACGAAACGCTCAAAAACGCCACTTTAAAAGACAAAACACATGCTGATATACACATTTGATACGTATTATTTGGGGAGGAAATTGATCGACAACAATTTAAATAGTTTCAAACGCGACTAAAAGACTTTGCAGATGGCCAGACTATCAACCCAAAGCGGAACTGATTGTACAAGCATTTTATTGTGGCCAAACTCCTTTGGAGGAAGTGTTGTGGGGAGTCGCCCATGCACTAAAGATAAAGTATTCCGAAATTACTACAGCGATTGCTCCTCCTATATGATGTTTTTGTTTCAATATATTTTCCATGTTTAACTTATCTCCATGAGTATATTTGCCTTATTGATCGTTCCAGTTTGTTATGTTCTAAACAATAAGATATGCATGGTGCCGTATCTATGAAATACAACATCATATTTAGGTGTCGTGCTTATAAACACATGCGCCACACTTATGAGAAATATTACGCATTCACAGGCTTTTATTGATCCATAGTTCATAATCAGAATCATTTTGATACGCAGTTATAAAATTACAGTTTTCTGTCTATATTTATCTGTTACTATTCATGTCTATAATTATTCTCATGTGTCAAGCTAACCGGCATACATTTGTTCTATTTTAATCTGAAATATATGAGAAACATCAGCTAAAACCAAACTAAAAAACCTATGATTAATCATATACTATGAAGTAATTATTTTTACTTTTACTTTAACTACACTATGAAGATAAATTACCGTTTATGCCACCATGTTTTTTACAAAGTTTAATTCTTCGCTTACGACTGTCTTTTTGCCATTTTTCTACACTGGACATGACAATACAACGACGTGGCTGTTTAGTAAACATTACGTAAGTGTGAACGACAGAATAATTAATGCATTTTTATTTTCGTTATGTTTCAAGTAACCCTCTTACAATTCTCTCAATGTCATAAATAAACCACTAATCTAATTCACGTTTATGGCTTCACAACTTTTGATAATCAGATAATATTTGAACAAGGTCATACCCATGCTTTGCGTACGAGTTTCATCAATCGATCTATAATGAAATTATATGTTATCTTGATTGGCAAGTAGAATCTCACCGATGTATAAATTAAAAAAAAAACTCTTGTGATTGATACCAATGTATCACTCGGTAATTCAGCGCCAATTGTAATCAGAACACTATCAACGTGTATTTGGGCTCTTTGACAGGAACTATGAACCATATAATCGTTCTACACATTTTTTTAGAACGAAAACGCTAAAAATATCATAACTACATATGTTCGATAAAGCATGGCTCCTCCTGAATTTGCACACAGTTAAATGGAGTTGATCCGTAACATCTTGTGATGTAAACCTCACGGTCTGCATGACGTAATTTATACAAAATATTTCATATGAATTTCTTTTACTTATATTAAATATGAGTTGGGATTACATAACCTCTTGTACAAATTCAACAATTGTTTGATTCTCTAACTTCTATGAAATCAAAGCTTTTCTTTAACAAATGTTTTATTGAGAATATTGTGCATTAGCGAAAGCAGTTCCTCCTCAAGAAGTATTACTTTAACAGCCCTTTTAAACTAAAGAATACATACGAAAGTTTATAATGGAAAAATATTTACAATGTAACCTACGAACAATACGTTGAAATGTGTATGAGCATAACACTAACGAGCAGAGTAAAGCAACAGTGGCTATTGACGATATGTTTTGCATGTATTGTAGCACAACATAATGAATATGCCTTTAACTGATATAAAAATTAAAGACAGATAAAACTGAACTTTTAAATTGGTCAATCAATGAATACACCGAACACTAAACTCAGTACATGTCTCCAGAAAATAAGAGCTATTCAATAATAGACTGAACTAACACATAAAAAGTATGTAAACTGTTGAATTTAAACATATAGATAAATAATAAACGGTATAACAAATTTTCGAAACTACAATGATAAACGCCGAGTAAAACAGTATTAAAATCGGCAAATAAATGAAAGTCAAGTGATTGAATATAATACAAAGCATAAGATAGTATAACCTGATTATATAGTATAGTAAAATATCGAAATGCGATTATTAAGTTAAGGCATGTTGACTGCATTAGTTGGAGACTTTTACAAAGCGCAATTGATGAGAAACTTAAAGATATATGCACTAAAAGTAATAGATTTTGTCGTTTTCAGATAGCTGAATTCGCGTAGGTATAATTACATTTCATGGGGGTATTGGAAGACTGCATATTTTAGAGTTTAACAAAGAAGTTAAATACTAAAAAATCATCGTTGCTGCAAGATAGTGTGAAGTGCAATCAACTTAAGAGATTTAACTTGGAATAATATAATGTTTCACATAAAGAACTTGTTTCACGGAAAGATTAGGACAGTTATAGAAGGAAACTGGAACAGCTAGATAAAATTTCTAAACATAAAATAATGTAAACGCCTCGAAAATAATAAAGACAATAACATAACTACTTGACATAGCACCGACTGGAAGTTTAGGTCATAGAAATCTGGAGAGATCAGTGAAGTAGAAATAGAGTAAAAATGAAAGGACATGCCTGAAAAATTATGTAAATTAACTTTACTCAAATTCTTATAAAACGCCACCTTCTACATAAGTAAACTGTGGCAAAAAATGCTGTTTCCATTCTGACTGCAGTAAAACAACTCTAGTTTCTAATGCAAACAAGAATGTTTCTTATTACATAATCTTGGAATAGTTATCAAGATTTATTTATAACATTTAGTTTTCTCTAATAGCAAGATGATACCTGTAATCCTCTTGCACTGTACTTTACAGTGAACTCTTGTTTGCCGTTCCGGGCGATTGCATGTAATGTTCCAACATTGTTCACCATTTTGAAATAATATTGGATGTATTGTGGGGTATAAATGCTAAGGCATATGGAAAATTATTTTTTTTACTCGACAATGCCTTCGAGTATCTATAGGAGCTGAAGAGTATAATCTTTTAAAGGGAAAGATACACATTTTCTTTTAAATCTGAGTGTTCTACAAAATTAGCAAATCATAGTCATTTAACCTATAAAATAATACTGAATATTTGGTATTTCTTTTTCATTTATATTGTTTCCTGATGTCTGGCGTTTCCATTTTCCAGATAATGATATCTACCTTCTTCTGTCACGTTATTTCCTCTTTCATTTTGCAAATAAAGCTGTCTATTTTTCATTCATGTTATTTATTAGCTCTCTTGTTATGCGCCTCCTTTGAAATCCGATATTATCTCTTTATTATGTTCGTAGCCGTTGACGCCTTCGTCTTTGTCGTTTATTTGCTGCACTTATTTTATCTTCCGTTATAGTGATAGTGATTCGGTATACTGTGCAGGAAAATAAAATCACGTTAGGATAAGTTTGTGCGTAATGTTAACTATATATTAATTAATGACTGCAAATGAATTCAGACCAACATATTTTATTATTTTGGATTATATGGTCTAAGATGTGTATTTCTGTATTGAAATTTAGAAATGACATATAAACTGAGGAAAATATAACATCATTTTAATAAATATTTCATATTAGTTCATTTTACAAAATGATTAGCGTAAGACATTAACCAATTTTAGACACCAATACAACAATCTTACATGATATTTTCCTTCAGTTGAGTACACATTTTATTTTCAATGTTTATTTAGTTTTAGCTAGGGATGTTAGACTTTACTTATTATTTTAAACATTCCAAATATCCTTCAAAGAGAAATGTATGTATCACTCTTGCACTTCGTTCACAGATTATATTTGCGAGGTAGTTTTTCTATTATTTTTTTCATGTTTCAGATTGTTCTTATAATTACTGGAATACTACAGATCTTTCTAAGATCCCAGTTTCTTTTAATGTCTTACACAATATCTTTGTATTTTGTTATCATTTCTCTTTCAGCGTCGTTTATTCCAGCATCACTGCGGACACGTTCTACTCAAGTAGCTTCGTTTACCTTTTCCCTTATTACTATGCCATGTGCAATAGCTCCATTTTCTTGGTATATAGCTAAAAATTGCTAAGCCATAGTTGATGATGTATGTCTTTTTTTCAACTGAGTGAAAACGAGAAAAAATATATATTTCACTTTGAATGAAAACAATTTAACCAAACATAAATTGTAGAGGAAAAAAACATTACTTGATTATTTCCTGATGTGAAAAAATTCCCAGATTTTCATAAATTAAAACTATACTATATCTTATAATTAAAAAAAAGTTTTGATATCTATGAAAAAAAAAATATTTGTTTAATTAATACAACAAAATTTAATGAAATGTTACAACTAGGAATAACTTTTTCTTACAATCTTAATTAATGAAACAGATGTTTTATCTTGTATTTTAAAACTGAAGTTGTATAGAAGGTTTATTATTGTGTAAGTCTCTTTAAAAATGGTTTAGTGGATAGAGACGTTGAATATCTACAGTTCCAGTTGAGCATTGCTGAGTATATCGGATTCAATCCTACCCAAATACGGCCTGAGATTACTTGGCCAGAAAGTGGTTAGACGGCAACACATATGGAAGGCAGAATTTCCGAGGATGCAGGGTATTTGGAGTTCCTATCTCGTCGCGGGAACCACCTGACGAAGCTCAGAGGAATAGTTGAGACAACAATAAAGAAGAGGAAAACGGTTCGCAATAAATAAATTAATGAATAATTCTCATTTCAATAATAAATTCGAATTAATTAGATAATAGAAAAGAAACGAGTTTCTTTAGAGGGCTGACTTAATTAGTTACATAATTAGTTAATAAAAATTCAATACCTACAGACACTAGTGCTTTATCTTTTCGGTAATCATCAGTGTAGAGTGTCACGATTAACGCCGGCCGAGAAATTCCTTCCCGGCAGCTTAGATCATCGGACACTGTTAATGAAATCTTTTTCAAATATTCCTACATTCAATAATAATAATGGTAAAATTAGTAACAGTTACCAAAGGCAAAAAATTTGATATCCTATAATAATCTGGTATGTAAAAAGCCGAAAAAGGCAAAGCTGCTAAATCGATATCCTATTTCAATCCTCTTTATGATTAGGAGTAAATTTCTCGTTTTAAATTAAACCAAATTCTTACATATTTTCTTTATATTTTACGATTTAAACTATTTCAAGTCAATCTTATTGCTTTAAATTCTCGAATTGACAGTTAACAGTTATTTTGTAAATGTATAATATACTTTCAAGATTATGGAATTGATAATATATTTTGTCTGTTAAAAACTAGAAAAATTAAAAGCGTTGACGTGTAATCATTTATACCACGTAATCTTGTAGTTTACTTGTGATTAATGCGAACTAATTCTAAATGTGCATCGAACATTCGCCACTGAATATTATATATATATATATATATATATATATATATATATATATATATATATATATATATATATTGTTTTTTACCAGAAGTTTTTTTTTTTCGTGGGATTTTTAATTTTGATTTCCAATGATGTATTTTACAATCAGTTTTCGTTTTAATCCATTTAATTTCTCCACTATTTTAAAGAGCACTTCCCACTCTATTTAATCATTAAAATTACAACCGTTTTAAAACTGATGCGTCTTCTTTGCAGAAAGTTGAAGATTAGATGGAAAAACAGCAAAATCACACAATTCAAATCAGGTTAGACCGAAAAACTGTTGTGACAGTTCGCGATATCAACAAGCGTTTGCCCTGGTAATCACTAGTGATCGCAAAGAACAATAGTGTTTAAAGAACATTGTGGGACCACAGAAGTGGGGAAGATGATGAGCGTATTGGGGAGCCATCTGATTTTGACAACGATCAATTAAGATTCCTGTGATTTCCGATGAAAATAGAATCTTTATGAGAACCAGAGAGACTTAGCTGAGTTCTTAGACGCCACTACGCTCCGCAAAAGTTGTAAAATAGTTGCATCAAGAGAACCCGAACTGATTGTTTGTTGGTCTGCATGAAAATGTCCGATTTTCCGTTGCTAAACCGACCCTTTAGAACTGTAACAGGTAAGCATACCAAACTCTACCTCAACCACCATAATCTCAAGACCTCTCACCTACCGACTACCACTGTTACCGTGTCTCTAAAACTTTCTGTTCCATTATTGTTTTTTTGTAATTATTTTTATTTCTTATATGAGTTTAATTAAGCGTATTTATCTTGTTAGAATCACAATAGAAAAATACTCCTTATGTTGCCTTTAAGGTTACAGATGACTTTGATTGTAAAATCAATGGTTATACTTTTATACACACACGCATATATACACGTATACATATATGTTGCATTGGGGGTCACAGATTACTTTGACGTTTAAAGTTAATAATTATGTCTTCACAGACACACACACACTTATATATATATATATATATATATATATATATATATATATATATATATATATATATATAAGGAGAAAACAGTTTTTATCTTTTAAAAATTTTTTAATCGAAAATGCAAATGAACGTGTACTCATCTTTTAATGCACACGGATTTTATGAAAACTTTTTATAAATATATATATACATATATATATATACAAATTTATGTATATATTTATATAAATATATAAATATATATATATATATATATATATATATATATATATATATATATATATATATATATATGTGTTTGTGTGTGTGTGTGTTTGTGTAGTGGAGAAAATGATTTATTGTTTATAAGCAAGTTAAAATATCATATATATGTACGTATGTATATATAATTACATATATATATATGTATATATAATAGCACATATATATGTATATATATATATATATATATATACATATATCTATATATCTATATATACATTAAATAGACATTTCTTGAGAGACGTATAAGTGAATAATAAAAATATATGCACATGATATCTCCTTACAATATAATGTTTATGTATATACATGAATATAATGCATACATTTCTGCCACTCTCTCCCTCATATATATGCTGAAACCGTGTTTATTAATACGATAGTGCGTCTGTTATTTTCTGTGTCATGTCAAAATCCGTGTATTTTATTTGTTTTCTACTTAAATTTTTCTGTCATAAGTAATTTTACCAAGAATATTTCAGAAGTTTTGGTTTCGGTTTCGATTGTACATGATGTCAATCCATTAATTTGCTTTATTCATAAATAATTCAATCAAGAATTATTTTATAAGTGTTGGTTTCAGTTTCGATTATGGCTGAAGAAATTCTCATTATATATATATATATATATATATATATATATATATATATTTCTTTGTTTTAGCTGATTTTATATCGGATTCGGTACAAACAATTGCACCAACGTCATATTATATATATATTTTTTAATTTTGAAACTCCAACTTTATAACATATCCATATCTGTAATAATATATACGAAATCTGCAAGAATTAAAATATATCCAAGCGTACTTTACAGCCGGGCTTTGCCGGAGTTCGTGCTTGCTTATATATTTTTTTCAGTTTTCTCAAAATAGCTGCAATATTATCAAAGTGTATCCATTTACACTGAACATCTACAGAATGCCAACATCAATATATTACATATGAATAAGTCGCCCGTGGAATTTCAACTAGCCCGGCTAGTTTAAATGAATTAAATATAAATTAACACTTGAAGTTTATTAACATCTTTCAACAAACGGGTCATAACAAATACTGTGTACGCGACATATTGAATGGATGGCAAGATCAAAGGCTTTTTCGCTGAGAGAAATTAACGAAAGCCACAAAAATTAGAAGTAATCGTAGCAAAAGCGCTTATTAACTTGGAATTTTACATTATCCCAACCAGATGTTACTCATCAGGGCTTTTTTGCGACCTTTTCCGGATTTGCTTTTATTAAATACCAGTATATATATTCAATTGTGGGTGATATACGTCCAACTGTAATAATTCGGTATCAGTGCAGGAAACTTGGTAGAGATTACAAACGTTTTTTTCTATAACTCATTCCATTACAAAACATAATTTGTCCCTTAGTTTTGAACGATGTTCTTAGAGAGTGCAATATTAAAAGGTCTGTAGTTACTCTATATGATTACGAACGTCCTCTATATGTTGCTTTATTTTCATAAATAACAAGCTTAGAGATGGTAAAGGTCTAATGACATAAATATGATGCGCACGAATCAGCATGATTTTGTTCAACATCGGCTCACCGTATCTATTATAAAAGCCGTTACTAACGGATTATGTGACATATATTTCTATTACCACCTTTTGAAATCGATGGAATCAATTGTAGCAATCGTAAAAACGGAACGTAATGTCTTCATGTTGTTGCCTTTCTCCACTCCACTTTGCCGTGATTCGACGCAGCGTTTAAGCGCTGTGTAGTTTATATGTAAGCATAACAATAAAACATTGCTGCTGGGGTTGCAACGCTATCTTTTTCTATTATTTCCTTCAATGATACTATTTGTATAGAAAAGATAACGTTTGCGCAATCAACTCGGTTTTATAAACTAATGAGATTACTAGGCTTCGAGCTAAGCGAAAACCTCGGATTTAAAGGTTAAATAGGTTGACCTGCAAGTCTTATAAAACTATCGACACACAACAGATAAACAGTGGTGTAGTGTTTTTTTTATATGTTTAATTAATTCGAGATAATAAAATTTGCAAGATTACTTGCTCGTTTTTTTTAGTGAATATTTTGTAATGTTTGTTTTGCATATACACATGATTTGTCTGTTTCTTTCTGTCAGTTCTGAAAACCGTGTTCATTTTTTTTAGTTGATGTGCTTGTATGTTTTCCTTTAGGTGGTTTTATATGGAAATAAACAACCGCATACACACACCCGCACACAGACACACCCATATATATATATATATATATATATATATATATATATATATATATATATATATATATATATATATGAGGGAAGTTATGCAAACACATGCACATATAAAATTAGTTTTCATTACACGAGAATCATACGGATATGTTTTAAATAAAACATTTAAAGTAAGTTTAAAATAAAGTACTCTCTAGCGATCTTTGATAAGCTTTAAGTAGTTTAAAGGCCAAATCTAGAAATATTTTTAGTAGACAACATTCGAAATATGTAAAAAGGAAACGGAATCATATCAGTGGTATTTAAGGTTTCACATAAAAAAAAACGCTATTAAAAATAAGCGAAGGCTTAACAGCATTTTCTTCTCAATTTAAGTAAATAAGTATCAATCGTGATTGATGTCAGACGCCTAGAAGTGTAACTAAAAGTCTTATACTGTTTTAAAATTTATGGAATGTACAATGTTACATTTTACCGGATATTGCCGTCTCACCGGAGAGATATTCTATTGTATACGTTTGGATGTGTTAATTGCTGAAAATGGTGAATTTTAATCAAATGCTGTTTCATATTATGATGCGATGATTGTGAATTTCATATTTAGTAGTTTACTTACGTTTGGGTGCACATTAAAATTAGCTTTCAATATATATATTCAATGCTACCACTTTATGAGAATAAGGTGTAAAATGTTACCAGGGAAATTATCAGAGTATTTGTAATACATATGCAGCATCGTATAACATGATCTATTCTTATTAAATGACTTTTTATCGCAAATTAATAAGAACAAGCAGAACCCCCGGAAATTTCACAGACGTTGAACTTTTTTATTCCACACTAAAAATTAAATGAATCAAAAATAAAACAAATAACGACGAATTTTAAACAATTCTTTCGCAAATTCTTTTTTAATATTTTAAAGCTAAAAACGAGTTGATTTTAAAAACGAGTTGATTTTAACTAAAAATACAACACATAACACATTGTGTTATTTTCCTTGTTCTAGTATTATAAAGTAACAGATAGCAATTCAAAAGTGCATTTTTCAAAATCCAAACTATTATAAAAAAAATTACCGTCTCTACTTAACAATATATTGTAAAATTATAAAATATAATAGCCAATTTGGAACTGTAAACAGAGAGCTATGTTTTTATTTGTAACCTTTTGGAAAGGAAATTGTTTTAATAATTTTAACTGACCAAGAGAGACAAGAATGCTAGGTACTTCCATTCACATTAATTAAAGTAAGCGACGATTATTATTTTTTTTACGGACGAGTAAATTATTATTTAGCAGTAGTAGCCAATAGCTTCTGATACAATGTAAATCGGTACTTGTTTTCTTGTTTAACAGTTTTAAAAAATTACCATGGATTTTATTCATTTAAATAGGCCTATCTGACTGTAAAAATGTCATATGGTAATTCGCTGATTTCTGGCTGAATTTTATTGTTTTCTCTATAGGATTTGAAATAGAGGATAATCAGGCAGTCAAACCAAGCGAGGCAAACAACTAAATGGAATAATTTTATACAAATTAATTAAATGACTAGCGAGGGGTACCCGGCGTTGCCCGGTGTTTGTAGGTGTGTGTGGTGTTAAATAAAAAAAGAAACCGGGGGGATAGGATCGAAGCCGAAGCCCTGAGGCGAAGTTTGTAAAATAAAATCGGCCAGCCAGAATGAAGCATTGTTATAAGCGAATAAGTGAAAGATGTTTGACAGTCGTCGAGCGTTACGACGACGACGATGACGATGTAAGCATTGTTATAAGCGAAGTAAGAAAAGAAAACAACGTTTTGATTAAGCGCGGGGGGTAATTAAAACATCGAAAAAGACACAAAAAAACTAACGTAAGGCAAACGAACGATAAAAACAGAAAACGAACACGTGAAAAAGATGAGTACCCGTGTGTTTTTGGGTGTCGCTAAGAATAAGCGAAGTAAAAAAAAAAAACAGGTGGGTACCCGGGTGTTTTTGGGTGTCGCTAAGAATAAGCGAAGTAAAAACAACAGGAAAAGGAACGTTACATGAAAAATGGCTTAAATATTACAGGGTTCAATATTTAAATTTTAAAAATCGAAAAAAACCTATCTCACACCACGATTCGAACCCAAAACATTTCGATAATAAACCAAGGCCTTCACTACCTGAGCTAAACCGACGCATATGAAATTTGTTCGGTTGTTCAACTATTTAAAGTAAATCAGGTCACGACGTCATGATGTCATCTGACGCATGCGTTGTTGACCCCCGCTGTCGAAAATTGTCGATTTCGGGGTGAAAAAGTTAACGTTTTTCTCTTTCCTACTCGCTCTCTGTTTGCGTCTTTCTCTCTCTGTTTGCGTCTCTCTCTCTCTCTCTCACACACACACACACTTCGTCTTCCTTACTCTAAAGAGTGTTACTAAAAAGAAAATGGCGGCTGGCTGTTTTTTTTTTTGTAAAAACTTCGATCGTTAATATTTTTTGTAAGCGTATTTTTTTTACTTCACATTTTTGGCTTGGTATTTTTCGTTTAAATATCGTATATAACTATTTTGAACGTGTTAATTACTTTGGTAATGTTGTCATGGCGTGGAAGTTCATAGTTTAGCTTCTGTGAGGGTTTTTTTTTACCAATAACAACAATGTTTTTAAATTCAGACTGACATTATAGCTTGCTGACGTCAAGATCACGTGACATGACTTAATGGGTTTTAAATACAAGTTGACCCCAAATAAACGGCCCCGTGTACACTTTATGTAGAAGAGTTGGCGCCCGTATTTTTGGGGGCAGTTATAAATCGATTTAAAAATATGTAATGTTTAACATTAAAATGTCACTTTTTTGCCCCCCCCTGCAGAAAAAAGATCAGTTGACACACTTCTGATGGTCCTTTTGGGCCAAGTTTTCGATATTTGTCGCCAGGAAGGTGGGGCTTTTATATGTGAATTTTATTTGTGAATTTTTGTTCCGTCGGTCAAAAGTTTTTAGCAGACACACAAACATACATACATACATACGTACATTTTCGCTTTTATATATATAGATTATATGTAAATAAGTAAATAAAATGAATTATGATCTAATGGATTAGCTTATTTATAGAATGGTGGCAGTAATTATATTAACTTAAACACGAAATAACAATACACAAATATATTCAACATCTCGAGTCTGCAGAACGTGAATTGAGAGAATTATGAGGTGGGGAAGTGAACACATACAGACAGAGAGACACACAGACATTTTCACTTATTATATTTATATATATATATATATATATATATATATATATATATATATATATATATATATACATATATTATTCACGCCTGAAGTTTGATTATTTCTAACATTTTAGCAGCGAATTTTAATGTGATCATTATACTTTTAATAATAATATAAAACCATACGTTATGTTGCAGTCATATTTTGATAATCCAGATCAAACTAAATCGCATTGTTTATTCTAAACTAACAAATTGGAGAATTTAATTCCGAACGAAATAATCGTTACTGAAACGGTTATGTAATACGTATAAACATTGTTTCTGTTTCAACTTCTATTTTAATGCCCAGAGAGAAAGACAGACACATATATACTATTTAAAGAACGATAAAAAAAATCACCGACATCACGGAACAGTTTACAGCTTGACAGTAGCCAAAGTATACAGTTTGCTTGAAATGAAAGAAAACAAAAAAAAATAAAGTTAATAAAATTACTGATTGGAAGGAAATTTCTAAACACATTTAAACACAAATGCAGCGTTATCTAATTGACCTGAATATTTAGAAAAAATAAATGAAACAGGTGTTTCATTTATTTTTATACTCATTAACATCTGGAAAGGTTTCGATTAATCTGTTCCTTAAAGCGAAAACGCTAAAATTAGTCCGTGTTCGTATCAGTTCAGTTCTGTAAATTACAATATGTATACAGTTTGGAATTTTTGACATGAGGCACTAATGTCTGTATTGATTTGAATGTCGGAAAATTACTCACTTCCTGAGTGTTGTTGGCACAATGTTTTGCTCGATACGATCTCCGACTTTGTTTTTCTTTTTCAACAAAGGAAAACGAGTTTAGCTCCATATTGGAACACTATCGAACTTTTGGTTTGATAGTGTATTCGGAAATTATAAAAAAAAAGTCTATTTGCCAGTGCCATGCGGATAATTTTTAAGACATTCTTATGATTCAACTTACAACACAATACTTCTGCTTATTCTCTCTATTACACCCAGGGCATAAATAATTGTGCGAACAATCAAAACAATATAAAGGCAATATTCATAATTTTATTTTCGGAATTAAACAATTTTGTAATTGGTTTCGTGAAATTGAAGTGACCCATATATAATAGATACCGGTAGACAAAGCATTAATGCAGAGTCTAAAATCACGAATTTAAAAGAGCTTCGTCGCTCGCAACACAAATACCTCATACTTTCGTATGTATTGTTAACATATTACCCACTCGATTCCCGATTTTTATATTGCTAATAAAATTTAAGATTCTTTAACTGCTTTCGCACTTTAAAATATTAACGTACTAGCATTTCAGCCTGGTGTTGCCCGGGTGTTTAGAGGTGTATGCCGAGCAAAAAAAACAAAAAAAAACGGTCATTTTCTTTTTACTTTGACCCCTATTATGACCGCTTTACATTTATTGTTTTGGGCTCAATAATGTTAATAAGTTATATCCATTTTCAATGAACCTACATCTTACGTTTCGAGTGTTTAGAACCCAAAGTTTCGGAGGAGTTTGGTAGAGTTCTCAAAGGATTAATCGTTGAAACTTGACCCCTAAACAGCCAAATTTCTAGCCAAAAACGTATCACATAGATTTCCCCAAATCTCAGTACACTGTATATCATATTGCGAGTCTGTAGACTAAAAATTGACAGAGTTATTGCGTAGTGAGATGTACACAGACACACAGGCAGTCAGACAGACAGACACGTTCACTTTTATAGATATATATATACACTAGCATAGGTGGCCGGCGTTGCCCGAATGTTTGAACGTGTATGCTAAGCAAAAAAAAAAAAAGTTGAACTTTTTTATCTTTGCCCCCTATTATGCCCACTTAACATTTATTGTTTTGGGCTCACATCAGGGAATTATGTTAGATTCATGTCCAAGGAACCTATATCTAAAATTTCAAGTGTTTAGACCCAAAAATGAAGGAGGACTTTTGTAGAGGTCTCAAAGGTAAAATCGTTGAACTTTGACCCTTTAACAGCCAAATTTCCGGCCGAAAACCGATCACATCGATTTTTCCAAATCTCAGTAGTTGCATAGCAAATTTCCAGTCTGTAGACCAAAAATTAACAGACTTATTGTGTAGTGAAATGTAGAAAGACCCACAGCCAATCAGTCATACACACACACAGACACGTTCATTTTTATAGATATATAGATAGACTAGCATGGGTGCCCGGCGTTGCCCGAGTGTTTGGACGTGTATGCTTAGCAAAAAAAAAAAAAAAAGGTCAATTTTTTTTAACTTTGACCCCTAGTATGACCCCTTTTTTTTTGTTTTGGGCTCAAATCAAGTCGTTACGTTATATCCATGTTCAAGGAACCTGTATCTTAAATTTCAAGCGTATAGACCCAAATTATCGGAGAATTTGGTAGAGATCTCAAAGGTCAAATCGTTAAACTTTGAACCCTTAACAGCAACATTTCGGGCCGCAAACCGATCACATCGATGTTCCCAAATCTCAATACCCTGAATATCAAATTTCGAGTATGTAGACTAAAAATTGACAAAGTTATTGCGTAGGCAAATGTATGCACACATACACACAGATACACAAATACACAGACATACAGACACTTTCACTTTTATAGATATATAGAAAGATAGATTACACGCGGGCATTAAGGTAGTAACACCCATTATTCGAAACGCACATTTACTCTTTTAAGAATCAACATTTATACTAGACAATTACTGAAGCTGAATCACTAAAAATTCTGTCTTTCGTCGGTAAATTAAGATATAAACGAATGCGTGCATTCTTTAAATTCCTCACATTACTGTTCAAATGTTGAGTGTGCTTTACACAACATTTCGATTGATATAACCATCTGACACTCTTTAGTTGTACCTTGTAAAATTCAGCCATCTTTTAGTTAAACTCGGAAATATGTCTATCTCGACAAAGAATCTACACGGGGTTTGCATATTGGTTAAAGGTAAAATTATTCTCAACTTGCATTTAGGTAAAAATGCACTTTTGTAAATAATTGGATTTATTAAAGACGTATCGCAAAAAACAATAAATAAATAAACAGTCACCGAGGTGGACGGTGGCTTCTTACCATGGGGTCCATATTTCGAATCTCGGGAGATTCAGCAACTTTGATGAGACGTAGACGATAAAACACGTGTTAGTGGATAATTTTATTTAAAAAATAATATAATGCCGCTCCCCATGTGGGGCACACAATTTTTTAAAAGGGAAAATCATTCCCAACTCGTATTTACGGAAAAATGCACTTTCGTAAATAATTGGATTCATTCAAGACTTACCACAAAAAAAAATAAAACAAATACCATAATCGCGATATATTCGAACAGTCAGCGAGGAGGACGAGGGATAAGGGTTCAGGCTTCTTACCATGGCGACCCGATTTCGAATCTCGCAAGATTCAGCCACTGATGTGTCGAAGACGACGAAACACGTGTTAGTGGTTAATTATACTTGAAAAATTATATATATATATATATATATATATATATATATATATCTTTCTCTTCTTCTATTCTTTCTTCTCTTCTTCTATCTATCTATTCTTATCTATATAAATAAAATGAACTCATTTTTTCCCGTGGGATTTTGACCTTAATAGGATTAAAAATCAAGCTATTTCATGCAAATACATTATGCACAAACGGCAGAACAATATCTGAGGTTTGTTATAGGCTTATTAGTTCTCAAATTCCTCGATAATCTTAGATTTCTATACTTTTTCTGCTGAGAAGTCACGGCCAAAATCGGTTAAGATCAATGGAAGTGGTAAAATATTTTCTCCCTTAAAAATTCCTCCTCCCACTGCCACCACTTAACACCGTTTGGAGATCGTTCACAAGGAACAGTTGAGAAGAGAACACCGGTTTGACTTCGTAGTTCTATCATCATGCAAAGTTATTTAAAATCACTAAACTAAGCTGCAGTGCTCTGTGGCGTAGTGGTTAGGTTGCTGGACAATTAACATTATATTTTCACGTTCGCGCCGACCTACCATAGTGTTTTTTTCCCCCTAAACAACTGGAATGGACTTTTCTTGGTGGCCGAACTGTTAACGTTGCAGATGTTTTTTTTTTCACACTTTATTTTCCTACTTTTACTCATGACTCCGGGTTTGATCCTTCCTACTTACCTACCATAACATTTTTTAAACCCCCCCGTCCCGGAAACAAACACTCGGGCAACGCCGGGTACCCCCGCTAGTATATATATATATATGAAAGATTTGAGTATCGTTGTGTGGTATTGTTGTAGATCGCTTGCTAATGTTCGGGCTTCATGGAATAAATACGAACTTTGTATTTTTACAATATCCTCCGAAGAAAATAAGTATTTTCTTAATATAAGCCGGGAAAATATGTTGTGAATATTTCAAATATCTAAATTTCCTTTTGGGTATAGTTATTTTTGTATATATTTAAGCAAACATTTCTCCTATTTTATGAGAGTTGGCAGCGACTAATATATTTTTGTATTTTTGCAAAAGTTTGCTGTTCAATTTTAACAAAATGATATAACATCATTTTTATAATAAAAGTGCAGGGCAGCAGCCATTTTTACAGTTTGTTTCAATGTGTCAACTTTATATAAAAGATAAGACGTAAACGAATATTGAGTTTAGTTGGAAAATCTTAAATTATCCAAAGGGTTCATAATAAGATACCTACCTCAGAAATAGTCAAATGATTGAACTGTGACATATATATATATATATATATATATATATATATATATATATATATATATATATATATATATATATATGTATGTATTATTTATAAAAGACAAAATGTGTGTGAGTGTGTGTGAATTTTCTCACAAAACTAATCTCTACATTTGACATTAGGAGTATTGAGATGTGGGAACATTTTTTAATCGGTGCTCAATCGGGAATTTGGCTGCCAAAGGGTTAATGTTCAACAATTTAACTTTTGAAAACTCTACCAAACTCCCCCACCAATTTTGGGTCTAAACACTTGTAATTTTAGATGTTTGTTACTTGTGCCCGAATAAAACTTTCTAGTTATATGTTAGCCCTAAATATTAAAAGTTCAAAATTGGGCCAAAATTAAAAAAAATTACCTCTGCGGTCGCTACCAATTTACCCAGTCATTTTTTTTGGCAAAACATGTGAAATTTTACATAAGGTGAATTCAAACATAAGACAAGCTGTTTAATTTGTTATGGACTTTAAATGTTGCTTCCAATGGGTCAGAGTTTGAAAGATTTGATCTTTGCGGTCTCTAGCAGCCAATTTTGGGTCTGAAAATTTTACCTAAAGTTTATTCAGCTTGTAACCTGTTTTGTGGAGAATATTTGACTGCCAAGACGTTAAAATCGAGAGAGTGGATTTTTGCAGCCTCTACAAACTTATCCGCCAATTTTCGGTCTAAATACTTGAAATTTTTGAACAAGGTTACCTGGACATGAATCGAACTAACCTGCACTTTGCAACGGACGTTCTGACAGTTAAAATGTCGTCTAGTTTAATAAGCGAAAGGTAACACTGATGTAACACAATTTGTTTTTTTCTCAAAAACTAATTCAACTCTCAAAATTTCATATTTCCAATTATTCCCTGTTGAACACATATCACACAGCTCTCAAAAGTCTAGTTCTCGACCACAACGATTAATATCACTACATGAAGTACAGATTAATTCAGCCAAAATGTTTCATCCAATTGACAAGCTGATTATAATAACATTAATCCCCTTTTTTTCACTCTATCAAACCGTTCCGATTGAAGAGGAAGAGAACAGTAAAGAAAGAGAAAAAATAGTTAATCTGCAGGAAACAATACTTAAAGTAATATCTCTACAAATTCTGTTAAATTAATACGCTCATTTTCCCTTAATCTCTCTCTGTTCAATTATTATTATAGTTATGTATGTATGTATGTATGTATGTATGTATATATATATATATATATATATATATATATATATATATATATATATATATATATATATATATATACATTTTCTTCTTATTAGATTAACTCATATAAACTTGATGTTTATAATTTCCCAGCTAGGAGAACTGCTCAACATTCCAAAAAAAAAACGAAGTTGATCTAACTCATAGTTCAAAATAAGAAGTCAACAGTTAGCTCCTCTTCTGGCCGTCGCCCACTTAATCTGTCTTTCAGAGGCGTTTCCATGGTCCCTCTAACTCGCGGTGTCAACCGTTCTTTCAATACGGATAGGGGAATTTGGTCTTCTTCCTCCCAGGTTCCACTGGAGCCCTCCGACAGGATTTCACTGTCTGCTTTCGTCCCTTCTCTAGGGTTATTTCCAATGCCGACGCCCTCCGTAGTTCTCAGTTCGGAAATTCATTATGATTGGCGCCGATCTCCGGTCTCTTGCAATTCCCGGGTGTCTGGGATCGCCGTTGTATTATCGCGATTTCCTGACCGTTCTCATAATATCTACGTCGAGTTGAACGGACATTCCCTCCTCATTGGAATTTTCAATTTCCTGGAGTGCAACCAAGGTAGCCTTACGTGGGCGTCTCCCTAATTTTAGCGGAATGAGTTTTACATCACATTCCAATACTGCCAATTTATGATCATTGGCGTTTACCCTTTTTATTTTCCCAGCAACTTGGTTTCAGATTGTAAAGAAAAGAGGTCTAGTCTGCTCTACTATTCGATAGTAAGGAGTGCAACGCTTATCCTGTTTCCCCTCTCGAGTTCGTACCTTATAATACACAGGGTCTCCTACCTTAAATTCCACTTCCCTTCTATCTTTATTCACTCGAAGGTTCCATTTCTCCTGCGCTCTCTTTATACGGTTTCTTGCCTGGACAAACTTCTTATGTTGCTGTTCCAACAATATTTGGTGATGCTCCTCCCCCAAATACTTTCTACGCGGTGTCAAAAGATTATCACTCGGGAGAACCACATCGTTCAACCTTGGAGTTACTCTGGGGGTGATAAGGGGAGGTAACCACATGCTGGACACCAAGCTCGTCGAGTACCTCCTTCACAATTCTATTCACATTCTCTGCGCCATTGTCGATAACTAATTACTCTGGGGACATATACATCGGATAATCTCAACTAGAATTACACCGGCCACCTACTGGGCAGTCTTATCTGGAACTGCATAAGGTTCTGGCCAGTTAGTAAGCCAGTCCACTACGCTCACGGTATATTGATTACCACGCTCTGTCAAGGGGTAGGGTCCGGATATGTCCAAATTGACTTTCTGGAAGAGATACTGCGGAATATCTGTTTCCGCCAGTGGAGCAAGTAGGTGGTATGTACTGTGAGTCTGGCATGTTACGCATCTATTTACCCATTCTCCAACATCTTTGACCAGTCCCGGCAAATACTAATTTCTAAATATCAACTGATACGTCTTTTTTATTCCTAAGTGACCCGCCTTCTCATGGGCTTGATCCAAGACATCTATTCGGAGTCAGGCTGGTACTACCATCTTTAATCCCAT
>NC_136503.1:58719754-58772254 GCF_053919585.1 Euprymna scolopes | reverse complement strand
GTGTAATTCGTTTTCGGCCAGAAATTTTGCGGTAAGGGGTCAAAGTTCAGCAATTTTACCTTTGAAAACTCTACCAAACTCTTCCGACAATTTTGGGTCTAAACACTTGAAATGTTAGATAACTTGATTTGAGCCCCAAACAATAAATGTTAATGGATCATAATAGGGGTCAAAGTTCCAAAAAATTTGACCTCTGCGGTTTCTGCCAAATTACACAGACACTTTCTGGTCTAAACATTTGAAATTTTACAAAAATGGCATCCAGAGATAGGGCAACATTTTTAATCGGTTTTGGGCTTAACATTTTTAGTTACCAATATATAAATGCATGTATGTATCTTTGCATATGGGCCTAAAACTTTCGACAGAGGCGACAAATTTTTACAAAATTAGTATCATTTTGAAGTTCGACTTTTCAGAGGACAAATATCGAAAAATTAAATAAAAAAATGTATATCTTCAACTGAGCACTTTTCAACTGAGAAGTTACCTTTTTTCGCCGATATTTTTGAAAGTGATTTCCTTTTTATTGTATAGCCTTAATTTAAACCTACGTTACTTCCGGTTTGGCGGTTGTTGTAGCGACATGTCAGGTATTTCCCCCGTTCTTTTCACCTATCGCGGTATGAGTTCGAGCTGCCTTTCTACTACCACTTTTTTTCTATTTTTTTGTTTTTTTACTCAACACACACATCAAAACACCCGGGCAACGCCGGGCTTAAATACTAGTCTATGTCTATGCTCCTATAAATTCGTTTTGGTTTTGTGTGTATTGATATTCATATGAAAAACCCTTTTCTATTTATTTAAAAAGAAAATACCACTTTCTTATATATGGCTTGTGGCATTGAATTAACTAGCAAAATATCTAGCTAATTTGCATATTCTTTCAAACATTTCTTTTAATTATTTCCCTAATAGTTTTTTCGGTTTTATTATGGGATGATTATCTTCAGTTAACTATTACGTGTAATTATATTCATGCAGATACTCTACATAATTTATCCTTGCATAACATTTGCGTAAAATTTTACAGGAAACACAAAATTGTTTCCATATATATTCATGTATAAGTATGTATTTTCGTTTAATCTATCTATCTGTCTATCGATATATCCATATATCTATCTATCTATCTCCATCTCTCTCTCTCTCTCTCTCTCTCTCTATATATATATATATATATATATACATATATATATATAAAGTGAACGTGTCTGTGTATCTGTGTGTATGTGTGTATGCGTGTATACATTGCCCTACGCAATAAATCTGTCAATTTTAAGTATACAGACTCGAAATTTGATATACAGGCTACTGCGATTTGGGAAAATTTTTGGGATCGGTTTTCGGCCAAAACTTTGGCTGTTAAGGGGTCAAAGTTCAGCGATTAGTCCTTTGAGAAATCTACCAAACCTCCCCGACAATTTTGGGTCTAAACACTTGAAATTTTAGATATAAGTTTCTCCGAAATCGATCTAATAACATGATTCAGCCCAACACAATAAATGTAAGAGTCATAAGAGGGGTCACAAGTTACAAAAAAAATGACCTTTGCGGTCTCTACCAAATTACTCCGACACTTTCTAGTCTAACCATTTGAAATTTTACATAAAGGGTATTCAGATATAGGGCAATATTTTTATTCGGTTTGGGTCGAACATTTTGCGTTACTAATATATAAATATATGTATGTATGTATGTATCTATGTATGTCTGCCTTAAACTTTCGTTTTAAAGTCCGACGTTTCAGACGACAAATGTCGACAAATTGGCTGAAAACATTAAGATCTTCACCTTCAACTAGGAACTTTTCTACAGAGGGGGGGTCAGTTTTTTCGCCGATATTTTTGAAAGTCATCCTCTTCTTTCGATTGTCTAGCCTTAATTAAAACCTACGTCACTTTCTGTTTGGCGGTGTATGTAAGAGTAAAGAGGTCAGGTTTCCCCCTTCTTTTCCTCCTTTGCGGTACGGGTGCGAGCCTGCCTTCCCACTACCACTTTGTTTTTTTTGCTCAGCACACACCTCCAAACAGCCGGGCAACGCCGAGCTAAAATTCTAGTATATATATATATATATATATATATATATATATATATATATATATATATATATATATATATATATATATATATATATAATACTAAAAGTCTATGGATCTTGTATGTTTGCAATCAGATTTCCGGTTTTCAACATCCGGTTGCGCATGCGTAAATAGCAACGTCTTCAATCCGTAATTCCAATTCCGGAATTTTTATATCGCTTTTAATACAAACAATTTCATTTAATTTGATCAAATAGTTATTTATATATACAAATAATACATAGATTCATAGATAATTATAATATATATTATAAAATCTATTTATCTATGAATCTATTAATAATATGAAATATTACCCTATACAATTTATGGAAAGAAAACACCTCTCACTTTCCCTCTAATAGATTTCAACACTCCTACTCCCTCTGTTTTCGTTACGTACGCGAGAAATAGTTACGTGTATTTAATTTAAAAGATGATATATCAAAATGTTTATTTAACTATAATAAGGATTATGATACCTGTTCAGTGCATATTTACCTATAAGTATGACCAACCACTTATAATTCAGTAACTGTAATTTAAAAAAAATAACAATTATAATAAACAGAACGACTCGTAGAAATCTATCTATATTCTTTTTTCATTTTAATATACTTTCATAGAAATGCTTCTGTTATGTAAAAAAAAACTATTTTCTTTATGCCACAAGTGTCACGCTCATACATGAATTCCATAGCTAATATAACGTACTGACCCAACGGGTCACGGGTGGTCTAGTATATATATATAATTTTAGAATCTCGCGCGATTCAGTCACCCTGAAGAGTCGTAGAGGACGAAACACTGGTCAGTGGATAATATTTTTTTAGAATACTAAAAATGCTGGAAACTGTTTGTGGGTACCGAACTGGTGAATAGGAAAACTATTCCCATCTCGCCTTAAGGTAAAGATGCGCTTCCATATAAATAACTGAATCAAGTTGATAAGTATCTCTTACAAAAACAAAAAAAAACATCTCTGTCTTTCTATCTTTCTCTCTATCTCTCTCTCTATATCTCTCCCTCTCTCTCTCTTTCTCCCTCTCTCTCTATATATATATATATTAAATATAAATATAAGAAACCATCTGAGCGTCGAGGACGAGGGTACACGGTACACGATGTTTTATAGCACACATATATATATACATATATATCTATATATATATAAGTGTATATATATACATATATCTATCTATATATATATATATAATTGTATATATATACACATTATCTATATATATATATAATTGTATATATACATATATATATACACATATCTATCTATATATATAATTGTATATATATATATATTCACATGCATATATATACATATATATACAAAGTTATCTATATATATAATTGTATATATATATACATATTCTTATATATATATATATATATATATATATTTATACCTACATACATGGCGTTTAAAATGTGGATCGGCATAAAATAATGTAGCCAATGTCCATCTTTAATAATAGTATGTATGTACTCTGAAATAGATCCACTGATTATTAAAGAGCAACTTTTATTGATCTCAGGTTTGCTGTAAGTACAGTCAGAAAAATCCCAATCTGATCGTTGTTACAGAACTCGTACTATCGTAAATTCACTATACGTACATGTACATGTGCAATTTAGAGTTGGACCTGTACATCTAAACATTTCAGACGATGTTTGTGTAAAGCCCATAGTTCGATAAGGCAAAAGTATATACTGGGTAAAACTTGTATATACTTTTTTAAGTATAATCGAACGAATTTTTTAAACAAATATGTGTATATCACTATATTCTGTAATATTTTCACAGATTACCCGAATGGGTTTGCTTATATCTGTTGAGCGTTTTATTATAGCAAACATATGGGCATGCACAGAAAGCAATAAGAATGATATATTTCTTTCTCTCTCTCGCTCTCTCTCTCTATCTTACTGTTCTCACTGGTACATAAACCCCAGTTCTTTTCAGAGAGTATCTATTGTTTTATTATATTTCCAGAAAAGTATGCGTTTGTTGCCTAATGCAACTAATTTATACTAAAACATAGTAAACTGGTTATTTGAGACAGTATTTCCTTTAAGATAGATTTAGTTAAATTTGGTCCAATTAAAGAACACTGGATTGTATTTAGATTTGTAAATTCCAGAGTATTTGACCCAACGACACAATTGTGTTCTTAACAAAGTAGAAGAGCTTTACCTTGAGAAAAATGCGTTTTCTTGATGTTCTTAAATATTAAGATAGCGGACATACCTTATCTGGCACAAGAGTATGCACTATTTGTTTTATTTTTTTACTTTTCAGATGAGATCCTATTTATGTGTCAATATCATATCATATTTCAGTTTGATTGGAGTCTATGCCTTTGTTATTATATTTATATTGAAATGGAGATTGTGTTTTGTTTTTACGCTGATTGTCAATTTTAGCGAAATCCATCAGGAAGGCTTCACTTTTATTACTTTCTGAATACATTAATTTCTTTTCGCAATGATAATTTAGAGATTTATCGATTTTCCATTTAAGTTTCCATTTACCTAAAAGTTACGTAAAACCATTTATGAAAAATGAAAGGAGATTCGCGCACGCTATATCACAATTTCGCTATGCGAGTTTTATAGAAGATAGCGTTTCAAATTCAAGAAGTGAGAAATTATTTCTCTAGTGTTCATTTGGTCAGAAATCAAAAGATATGGGTTTGAGTCAAAATAAGTACGTTATCTCAAACATATTATATAAAATAAATTATTTCAAAATATATTATTTTCAAATATACTATTTTCGGATATAAAAATACCGGAAAAATATATTTTTGGAAATATTTTGTTTGGTGCTTATTAAATCATCTTATAACTAATAATACTTCCTATACTTGAAACACTATATTACATTATTATTAAATACTAAGTCATGAATAAAATACTAAGTCAGTGATAGAATACTTAGTCATTTACAATGCGTATATACATTTTCAGGGTGTAAACATTGTAGGTGAATCCGACAAACATGCTACTAGAAATCTTAACCAAATTTCAGATGAAGATTTTTTTGCATGTTTTTAAAAGAATGACATTTATAAATATTTTATGAATTGATAGATATTTTTTACGATACTAAAACAAATTTCGAAAAATGTGAAAATAAGATATTCATTGTTTTATACCAAAAATAAGTAACTATGATACGAATATTTCATTCATAGTGTTTCCCACGGATTTGATTCACCTGCTTGCCTGATAAGCCAGGAACGGTGCCCAGTTTGTTATTGCTTAACACAATACGTATGCTCCTCTGTAAGTTTACTAATAGGTACCAGGAATAAAATTTGGAGACGTAGGACATGAGTTTGTATTAAGATGACACAACAATATTGCATCGGACCAAGATCTTCTTGGAAGTGTAGAATGATAGAAACATGTTTGCAAGATATTTAGAAAGCAATATTTTTTGTTAAAAAAATAATTAATTTCGAGTGTGGTTAAGTAATAATCACATCAATTGCAACAATAGATTACAATGAAAGTTAGTGGCTGTTTTACTTGTAATTTTAAAACAGTTATTTCATCTATTTCTGTCCGCATGACCGTGTGTCTCTCATCAAAATTATAAAAGTTGGCATCGGGAGATATACAAAAAAGTGTGTTGTTTGGGGCGGCTTCTCGTACAGTATAAAACTGTAGCACAAGTGAAAAACTGCATCATGTTTCTTTATTAAGCGGAACGCACGGAAGCAACATAATTTAAATTCCTGAAATCAAAACCGTACTATTATTACAAACATCTTATTTATTTTAGTAAATATAATATAAAAAAAAGTGTAATATACTTAGCTCGATCTGTAAGCGACGCTTTCAAGAAAAGTTTAAAGTTCTTACAATTAAGTCAAATTTTGTTTATTTTACTCATGAGTGAGAGAGAACACTATAATTCTCCATGTAGATAATTTAATAAATTTCATCCACAACGGATTTAATACTTGGACCTTCAAAATAAAATAATAAAAAATTATCTACCCGGAATTAGTAAAGCGATAGCGACTATCGTATTTAATTATCAACTTACAGGCATCGGGTTACTGTATATTCTCTTCCCCGATTTTTTAGACTATGAACTGCAAAATAATAATAAAAAAAAACATATTAATCAATAATGAATATCCCAACCAAATAAATGATGTAAATATTGGTAAATTAAAAAATATTTACCGCAACAATGCAAGATCCACACCTACACCTGCTACACATATAAAACTGTTTTAGAAAACCAACTGCCTTTTTATTAAATAATAGATAAAAAAGTAATGAAAATTGTATTAATAAACTGCGCACTCATTAAATCCTTACAACAATAAAAATTAATCATTTACTATAAGAAATTAAACACCCCTAACCTGATTGGTATTGATAACTTTCCCTCTTTGGCTGAGTTGCGAGATAGAACTTAGTTTATGATTAAAAATATCCTTTTGGGAGACAGTGTCTCTTACAACAAAGGTAATACCATGTATATATATATATATATATATATATATATATATATATATATATATATATATATATATATATGTTTGAGTACCACCACTTCGTAGAGGAAATCTACAATACATCGATGCGAAAACAATATTATATTTAACAACTTGATTAATCAACATCCCTGCACTAATTTAATTAAGGGTGGTCAAAAAGTCAGGTAACACGTTAAAGGTAGAAAAAACAATATGAACCATTATAATCTCTATTCGTTTAATATTATTTGTTTAAATATTTGAGTGTAATATATAAACTACCCCTCCTGATTTCTGGCTTTGGGGCTATGTAAAGGATAACGTTTATGGCAAGAAGCCTGATACAATAGCGTCTTTAAAGTTATTTATTGAAGAGGAGATTGCGCGGATATCAGCTGACATGATTACACGTGTTACACAATCAGTGGTTAATCACTTCCAGCGATTGATAGAGAGAAATGGACGACAATTAACAAAATAAACATATTTCATGTTTGTTTAATTTTATATTTCAATGTATGGTACTTAAATATACGTGTATTGCTAATATCGTTTTTCTTTAAAATGTTACCTGCCTTTTTGACATCCCTGTAGATGTTAGTTGACAACACATCTATACTTGGCCAGAACCATAATAATCGAAACCTGTAAATACTAGAAGCATTACTAATAAAAAACTAAAAACACTTACTATTAAGAAATAGTAATATCATCATGGACGGTGTTTAAGTTTATTAAAATATTTAACCAAGGAAAAATAAACTAATTCAGTAAGGATAAATAAAGAAAACAATTTAAAAACTGAAAGAAAAACATGTATAAAAATTGTTCCTAGTAAGTAAGATAACTCTATCCATGATACTTAATCCAGAAGGAGTTTCCAATACTTTCCCCCTCTTTAAAGTCCATTTGCAAATAAATTTACACCATCTCAACAGCAGCCTTCCATTGATTTCTCGTAGGCAGCTATTATTCTTTGCTGGGATTCGAATGGCACTAAGCCCCTCCAAGGTCCTAGTTCCCTTCGCACTGATTCGGCTGAGGTCTGGTCAGTTCACCGGTCTTTCCTTCCTCCTTGACTATTTAGTTATTTGCCCTCCTCTTTCTTTTGGTGGGGGAGTGTGATGTGGCAAATGTGTAGGGTTGGGTTAGAGAACTTATAGATACGCGGTTTCGGTGTTCTTTGCCCCATGTAGTGTTTCATATTTTGCCTTTGCAGTATTTTTTTCTGATTGACATGTGTTGCTTCTTTTTTATAGTTTTCACATTCAAGGCGTTTTCTTAATATTTCAGCTGTTTTCATAATTGGTGTTCGTTGTATTTTCCAGTCATTCCTTTTATTCCAAATTCCCTCAGTTTTTTTTCTAAGATGTTATTATAAAGTTTAATATTATTATTATTATTACATTTACTTACTATGAGAATAATAATAATAATAATAATAATAATAATAATGATAATGATAATGATAATGATGATGATAATGATGATGATAATAATAATAATAATAATAATAATAATAATAATAATAATAATAATAATAATAATAATATTGGCCTACAAGGAGCGTTCACACATATCATCAAAAAACTCTCCTTGAAAATAACCTGGAAGCTGAACGATAACAAGTCTCGATGGATTTCAAATACTCTCAACCTTCTTCGGTAGAATTTACAAATGAATTTGCAATATCGCAACAGTCACTTACCATTGATGTATTGCTGTCAGCGACTATTGGTCCTCATTGGAATTTCAGTGGCAGTAAACCTTTCCAATGTCCCAGTTCTCTTCGCACTTGTTTAGGGGAAGTCTGGTCAGCGCTCTCTACTCGTTTTTCTATTCTCCTTGCCCTTTCCCGGCTATTTGGCATCCTTATTTTTGAGGTACATCGGGATGGAGGGTATGGTGGGGACAGATAAGTTATAGATATGCAGTTTTAATGGTCTTAGTTCCATCTAACGCTTCTCCATTTTTTGCCTCTGCAATAATTTGTATGGCACGCGCGTATTGCTCATGTGTATTAGTCTCCGCATTCAAGCATTTTCCATATTTTAGCTGATTTCATTATTGTTATTCCTTGTATCTCTCCAGCCAATCATCGGATTTAAATTTATCCCATTTTTTCAAAGCTTTTCGGAATTGTATCTAGTGCTCCCACGATTATAGGTATTATTTTGAATTAATTCATCATCCGTCTCCTTTTCAGCTCTCTTGCTAACTTAGTGTACCTGCTCCGTTTCTTATTTTCCTTGTTATTCACCCTGTGTTCAGCTGGAACATCTCATTCTGTGATTTTGCAGGACTTTCCTTTCTCGAAAATTGTTACAGTACTCGGGCTCCTTGCTTGGATAGGTGTATCTGTTTTTATGTCAATATTCTACAGGCTTTTATGATTCTCGTTTTGAAATACTGTTGCGGGCTTATGCCTCAACCATTTTTCTGTACATTTTGTATGTAATTGTTTGCATAATTCCCGATTTACTGCCCTCTCAACTTGGCCGTGCCTTTTATTGTATTCTTTGTGGGCCAGTTTATTGCATTCGTTTACTACATAGTTCATTGTTCCGCCTCTTTATCCATTGAGTGTGCATTTGCTGTTTCTTGTGTTTTATCGAGTTTTGCTTTGATGATTTTTTTTTCGTGGAGTTATCTTGTGCTTCAGTTATTAAGGATACAGTTTCTGCATGTACGTTCCCCTTTCGCATATATGTCTGAGTTTTTTCGTTATTTTCATATTTTGTCAACCGTATTAATGTTCCCTGTAGGTGTTTGTCTTAACATTTAGCTTTTCTAGTCTAATAATTTGCCATGGTTATCCTTTAAGTTGTTTACATTATATGTTTTTTCTTATTCTTGTTTGGTGTAATAACACAGTGTTCTTATGCAAACCAGTCCTATCCCGCCATCATTACATTTCATCTAGAGTCGAGTAAAATCATCATTTGGGTGGAGTTTATTGTGCATGTTAATAAACTTCCTGGTCTTCTGATCGAGCAGTCTCAGTTCTTCTTTAGTCTATTCTATGAACGGTCTAGAATATCTTACTAGTAATAATACATTTATACCTGTTATTATATATCTGTTATATAATTTACTTTCCAGAAATTTACGTGGTCTCCTACAGTATTCTTTTCCAATTCTCAATTTTATTTCTGTTGCTTTGTGGCTATGGTGACTGCTTAAAGACATCTAGGTATTTATGGACGTCTTTTTCTCCTAATGTTCTTATCTCCATTTGGTTGGGTAGTTCTATGCTATTCTGTCGTGTCCAGTTGTTCACACTTTTCTCACACTTTTCAATACTAAATTCCATTTAGATATCCTGGCTGAAGATCGTGGTAGTGATTATTACTGATTCTAGTTCCTTTTCTGGCCCTTGCAAAAAAGTTTTATATAATCTATCAGGTGGTTCAGTTTTTCTTCTGTATTAGAGATCTTGTGTCCGGCTCGGCTTTTCCTCAGTATATTGGTCAGGGGCGGCATGGGTATGATGAACAGTTATGGGAATAGTTAATCTCCTTGGAAGATGTCCTTTTTTTGTGTTAATTTTTGTTGTGTTGTTCATCAGCTGTACATTCCAGTCTCCAGGTTCTCATTATATCTTCTATCGCTTTGATGATCCTGCGTGTTATTTTATATATTATTAAGCATTCTATTATCCACATTAGGGGGATTCTGTCGTACGCTTTTTTGTAGTCGATCATAACCAAATTGATCTTCCTTTTTTACCTCCTTCACGATTTTTAGATCTATATATAGCAGATAATGTGTTCCTATTTTTCCTTTTTGACATTCTTTCTCGTCCTGGATAATTAGTCAATGATAAATCAGAGAGTTGTTCTCTCAGTTGTTCTCATAGTATTTTCCACATAGTGGGTAAGCACGTGATAGACCTTCAGGTGCTACAGACGATTCCTTTCTCCGTTTCCTTCTGTAGCAGTGTTGTTCTACCTTTTGTCATTATACATTGCATGTGTGTTTTCTGCATTCATTTTCTCAGGTTTTGAGCCATCCTTTCCTGTAATGTTTTTACATTTTTGAACCGGTATGCATGTATCCCGTCGTTTCTCTCCTGTTAGCCATTTTTCTTGTAGTTTTCTTTAGCTTTTACTTGCTTATTCCATTCAATTTTCCCTCTCTGATTTGTTGTAACTATTTTCTCCTGTCTTTCAGCATTTCTATTGTGATTCCGTCGTTCTTCCTATATATGACTATAGTAAAGTTTAGTTCCAATCGGGGTTTTCCGTTCTGTTTTTGTTTTTCCACCGTTCACAGTTTGGTAGAATCGGCTTTCGTTGTTTGCAAAACTCCTCTTTTTGCTTTTCCTGTAAATATTTCTATCTATATCATCTTAATCTCCCTTTATGCTGATATTTTGGTTCATTTCTTCATGTTTCTTGTTTAGCCTCTTCCGGCTATGGCTCATTTCCGAAATGTCTTATCTTATCCACTTCGCTTTCTCTGTGTTTATCGTTTTAACTTTTTTCTACGCTTGTTGATTTGAGTTTCTAGCCTCATTTTCTATCCAGGTTTTGCCAGACCGTCTTTCCCCGTTTTTTTTTCCTGATTTGAGCTTCATATTTACCCTCTTAGCGCCTCCGTAAATTAAATTGTTTAAGTCTGTGATTGTATTTGCTGTGATGTGTGGGAAAGGCTTTTTAACATTCTCTATGCTATGTGCTGAGACATGTTGAAAAGAGTGCAGTCCCGATACCGAGTGCGAAGTAATTTCCTGTAACAAAGATGGCGGCTAACAATCAATGCAGTCTCGTTACATAGACAACGGCGAAGTGATTGACTCAAAAATTCAACAATTTGGAAGATTTTCATTGACTGTTTTACGCAGCCGGTGGTTATAAAAACGAGTGGAGAATTCATTGGTCTCATATGGTAGCAGAGGTTCGCAGATCGGAAATACGATCTGCTACCATATGAGACCACACTTAACAGGTTATACGCCCACCCATAGTCTTTTCTTTGACGGATCGGAATCTAAATTCGAATTGTGGCAGTAAAAATTTTGGGGGTATCTAAGGATTCGAAAACTACACATAGTGATACAATCTCCAACAGAGAACCCTAACGATCCCGAATTTCTCCATAAGGATGCGACTGTTTTTGCAGAACTGATTCAATGCTTAGACGATAGAAGTTTGTCTCGCTGAACGACGGACGAAAAGCATTAAACATATTAAGAGAAAATTATTTATCAAAAGGGAAACCGACAATTATATCACTATATACAGAACTAACGTCTCTGAAAAGCAACGAGGATGAAACTATTACAGACCACGTTATAAGGGCAGAAACAACCGCCAATGCCTTAAAACTCTCAGGTGAAATAATAAGCAATAGCTTGTTAAAATCAATGCCCCCCCAAGTGACGTCCCGCCGAGTTTAAACCATTTACAACTATTATAACGCAAAAAAAGACACCCCCATAAATCTCAGTGAATTTAAAATGGCATTGCGCATTTACGAAGAGACTAATCGTATGCTCGTGTACAATAATAACTCCAGCAATATTATGAAGTTCAAAATGATTCCCGAAAACTGACACACCCAAATTACGCACCTCACCGAAACGTGTTCCCCAAAAGTAATTTTCCAAAGAAAAAGAATAAAATTATCTGCTATAATTGTGGACGACTCAACCACAAAAGTGTCCAATGCCGATAAAAGAGATCTAATATGGACTCCGTAAAAAAAAAAAAACTGAGAACTTTGAGGAAGAACATACATTTATATTGGCATTTAACATTGCCAATACTACAAACGGTAAAAATCTACTTGTATACTGTTGTGCTATTTTTTTTACATGATGGTCACCACTTATCAAGGCCCGTAAGCAACGCAGGGATAAGGGTTATTGCAAGTACATTACGTAAATGCGGAGATTTGATTAAGTGTTTACTTTAGGGGGCGGTACATTAGGAATTTGTTAACGTTGGACTTGAAGACATATCAGTTGTAGTTGGTGGGAAGCAGGACGCCGGAACAGAGTTCCACATGCGTGCTGTTCTAAGAAAGAAACTTTGTTCATCGAATCCACGTTTTGATTAAGGCAAAGCTAAAAGGTAGAGGAAATTTTTCAGTTGATTCAGGTAGACGGGTGTTTTTCGTGAAAGATTGGCGAGGGGCGAACAGAGATTGGAGTTCACTAAGCCACGAAGTCTATTGTGTACACTGTCAAGGCAGGATAGGCTGTTTTAAGCAGCTCCTGTCCTGATATGTCAGCAGTATTCCATCCTTGGACGTAATTGGCTTTTATACAGATAGAGAATTGCATCAGCAGTGAGATATCTTCTGGAGCGGTAGAAGGATCCCACCATCTTTCCAGCGACCTTGGCAACATACTTGATGTACGTGCTCCACTTTAGATCAGTAGTAAAGGTCAAACCCAGAAGCTTGTCAAAACACGGGGACTATCCCAGACGAGAGATATCCATTACAATTGATGCCAGATGGGGATTGTTATGATTTAATATTACTGACTCTTGCTCATCCTGTCAATTACTGAAACCCAAATTCGCCAATACCAATGGAGGGACTCTCATTCAAGCCATATTACCTTTTCAACGATTAAATCTTGATTTTAAAGGCCCTCTACCTACTTCTATACATGGCAACAAATATCTACTTACTCTAATTGATGAGTATTCCCGTTTTCCTTTCGCTTTTCCTTGCAGAGATATGACAAGCAAAACCATTATCCACTGTCTAAACAAACTCTTTTCAATTTTTGGTTTGCCTGACATGATACATACTGACCGTGCTTCTGATTTCTTAGCAAGAGAAATAAAGGATTTTTTACACAAAAAAGGAATTGCTACTTCTAAAACAAGTAGATATCATCCTGAAGGTAATGGACAGATTGAAAAACTCAACGGTACCTTATGGAAGGCCATTCAAACAACATTACATTCTAATCAAATGAAACTACCTTATTGGGAAGACATACTACCGGACGCACTTCATTCAATTAGATCATTACTTTGTACTGCCACTAATATGACTCCCCATGATAGACTATTTAAATATAGTCGTAAATCTGCTTCCGGAATTTCAATTCCTTCTTGGGTTAAACCAGGCCCAATATATATTAGAAACCACACTAAAACAAGTAAACATGACCCTCCTGTAACGCCTGCCACCCTAATAGATGTCAACCCCCACTACGCTTATGTTCAACTACCTTCTGGTACTGAAACCACTGTCAACGTTCGAGACTTAGCTCCAAACTCATCAAATGAAGAAAACTCTAATAATAATCCTACTACTTCAGAGACTTTATTTGAACCTTCTACTAATGAAAACATTGGTCATGAGGAAGACAAAAATCAATCGTTTGATCTTGAAGAAAATCAGATTTCACTAAAAAATAATACTGAAAATCAGCATTCCTGCCAATCTGTGCGGAGGTCGTCCCGAGTTCGACAATTCCCTAGTAAATATAAGGATTTTGTGACTAAATACTGAAAAAACTGCAGTTTGGGTTCATATGTTATTTTTAAATAAGATGATTCTTATGTGATTGTAAAAAAAAAAAAAAAAAAAAAAAAAAAATGTCTATAATTAATTACCCCTTACTTGAATACTTTAGGACGGGGAAAATGTTATGATTTAATTTGTTGTTAAGAGTTATCCCCCTTGGGATTGACATTCATAATAAAAGCGCCCTCTGTTTCATTTTCCCGCTCGATCCTTTCAAGAGCGTACGTGTATTTTACAGTTAATAAAACCTTTCTAAAAGGCAATTCTTTACTTACTGATACTATTCACTTCAGGGATCAGAGCGTTGATGATGTAAGGATAGGAGTTTGGTTTTAGACGCATTAAAGGTAACATGCCACGTCTTCCCCCACTGAACCACGCGCTCGAGATCGAGGAGAGAATCAGAGAGAACTTTGTCATTTACAGCCTTTGATTTGTTTCCTTAGATGGTCGTGTCATCAGCATAGATGTCAACGAATGATTTAAGTTTGTGTTTAGGGAGGTCATTGATGTAGATCATGAAGAGAGTTGGGCCCAGGATTGACACTTAAGGGACTCCAGCATTAATAGTGCAGGCCTCTGATTTTTGTCCATCGACTACTACTCATATCGGCCTATCGGAGAGAAATTATTTAATGACAATTGTTTACAAAATATATACTCATAACAAACAAAGGGGGCCTGTCATTTTTTCGCTTTCTTTTCCTGCCTATATTACTGTAGTTGATTATTGCGTCTCTGTCTTATTGTTGGAACGTTGTTGATATCGTTTGTCTTATATACAACTTTGATTTAACACTGACTACGTCAAGAAACACTCTTCTAAAAGTGCTGCACAACATAATGAGAAGAATTGATCGACAGAAACAACTAATAACAAAAATTGCCCGGTAAAGTGAACCTTATTTTCAGTGACCTGCGACCCGGATCGAACTAACCCAACATGGGGCATATCATTAAGGTTACGTTTAGTGTCCGTTGTCGGCTACTAAAGGACTCCAAACAGTAATACCGTAGCTGGCAATCTTGTGAAGTAGACTCTCATGCCATACCTTGTCGTAGGCCTTTGATATGTCAAGAGCAATTGCCCTAGAAAGGACGCCTTTGTCAAGAGATTCACTAATCCTGCGAGATATAACCGTTAGCACATCTGCGATAGATCTTGCCGAACGGAAACCATATTGTGTGTCACTAAGAAGGTTGTTTCTGCTGAGGTTGTTGACTATTTCTCTATTTAATATGGATTCCAGCAACTTACTCATGCCACACAGGAGACTTATTGGTCTGTACGTAGAGAGAGATGACTTATCACCTTAATTCTTAAATACAGGTCAAAATTATCAGGTTTTCCAGGGTATCGGAAAGCATTTTCCTTAAGGCAGCGCTTAAACAGTTTCGTAAGTATGGGGGCAATTATCGTTGAAACTTTTTTAACACTATAATTGGGATGCTGTCAGGGCCAGATACTTTACTGGAATCAAGGTTGCTTATTAGCTTGCCGTCCTCTTGCACGTATATTTCTATATTACCTAGCGTGTTCTGTGTTATAGGAGGAAATATGGGGAGTTGATGTCTTTCGTCGCATGGGGTAGAATTAGCTGCAAAGTTCTTTGCGAGTAGTTTGGTCTTGTCTGATGCTGACGAGATGACATATGGTCCATTGATAATGGTTGGGATAGAACGCGCACTTCTTTTCAGGATCCTATTTGATATTTGCCAAAACTGGTGGGAAGCAAGCCGCTGATCAGCTACCTTGGATTTAACAGACTGGGCATATAGCTTTCTTGCATTTTTTTATTACTCTTTTTACAGTGGTTGCTATCCCGTACGTCATAGAGTATCGGTATACAGTATGGTGGAGGGGTACGTCTGGGGACTTAATACATTTCGTTTTTATCTTAACTGACACGACGGAGTGGTCGGAGGATCCTAGAGGAGAATGAACGGAACATGAACATAGCTCAGAGGAAGTTAGAAAAAGGTCTAGGAGGCTTGGATATTGACCGGGTGTATCGGGCATACGAGTGGGTTCGCGAACAATCTGAGTGAGGTTATAAGCAATGGAAAAATCATGACAAAACCTCCTCTACTCGTCTGCCTTATTTGAATGGGTCAGCCATTTCACGTTATGGACGTTGAAGTCACCACGCATGTGGATGTTAGCCGAGAGATGTGCAGACAGGATGTTGTCTATTTTCTCAGATATGCTCTTAAAGATAGTAATTCTGCTGTTGTGGAGCCGATAGAGGGCAAATATAAATGCAGTGTTGTTAGCAGAAACACATATGTGGTAAGTTAGGATCTTCTCTAGAGATATCCCTGCGACACGAGAAGACATCTTTAATGTAGGCACATATTCCATCCCCATGGCGATCGTGGGGTCAGATTTATCTGTTAAGTTGAAGTATCTGTTTATTATGACCTCATCTAGGGAAGTGATTGGTCCTATTCCAGTTTCGCTTTGAAATAATATGTTCAGTTTCGTCTCCTATAATTGGGTTTCAACCTCTGGAAGGTTGGAACGTAGACCCCTGATGATGGAGAAGGAGACCTGGTAGTAGGGGTCTACGTTGGAAGATGGGGTTCTAGTCGAGTTTTTTTTCTGGGTATATTTCATGTTGAGGTTTTGGGATTTGTGGAAACAGGTCGGCATACTTGGGTAGTGCAGTACAGAGAGGAGAGGTAAGAGAGAAAAAGACAGGGATTTTTTGTAGCACACGAAAAGGTAAAGCCGTAACAATTACCCACTAGTATGGCATCGAGAGGCCCAACCAGAGACTTCTGCATGGTCCAGATCCATTCAGCAAATTGCAATACAGCAGTCCCAGTACTTTGCGGCTGCTGATAGGGCATCCTCTTTAGTTGTTAATCCAAGGTTCGGATCCCTGACTATCAGGCGGATAAGGTCAGCCTAGACAAAACGTTTACCTCCAGCACCCTTACTAGTAACATGGCCACAAGGATAGACACAGAGACAGAAAAAATTCCGGCATCTCAGACTACTGTTCACCAAGTACTACTGACCTTTAAGCAGCTTTTTCTTCACCCTTTGTCAGAAAAATCACTCATTTGAATGAAGACTGAGGGACAAAAAAGGAGAAGCGAGAGTTACTGGAGCTGCCGATATTACATCCACTGTATTATCTACTCTCCATTAAAAAAAAGAGAAACGGGGGGAGGGGAATGGGTACAAGGTACTTATTTATATCTAAGTAGTAAGCCCGATATCAATTCAGGACAGTTTTGATGATAATCTTCCCTCCCATATTAATGAGTGGAAGTTTGTACTTATCTATCTCGAGTTTGAATCATTGGAGCCTCACCTTATGATTAAAATCCAATAAATAACTTTTATCAATTTGTAAAGTCGGCTTAATATTAATTTGCATTCGAGTTTAGATAATTATTCAAGGTTTTAATTTAGGAGGTTCATTTTCATAGGTGACTTTTTCTTTGCTAATGTCACTGGGTTATATTTCGAATATAATTGAAAATAATACTAACTATATTAGATTGCTTGATTGGCTACAGCACACACAAGGACTCTGATTTTATTAATTTTGATTCAACCTTTAATCTACAAAATTATTTTGTCGAACTTGCCGACGGTAGTCAAATAAATGATAAAGTCTTGAAAAGAGGTGATGTTAAAATATCCCTAAAAGATAATAAAGGTTAACTCTGTAACTGTATTTTAAAAATTCTGTGTTCATACCTACATTTAAGCAATACATATTTTCCGCGCAGGCCGCAATTAAACAATATGAAGTTTGGCCAAAACAAGTCTAAATTGCTATATCCCAATGGAACTGTATTTGACATTAAGGAAAATGGCATACTATATGTTTCCTCAAAAACTGCCTGTCACTGCTTGGAAACCTGGAATAAAATTCAAGGACACTGCAATACAGCTGATATTTAAAAATACCATTGTAATCGAAGGCATGAAAACTATACCTTCAGATGATCTACCAAATTTTGATGTGGCAATGGGGCTGAATTTACTAGTAAATACTTTGACCTTCTATAAATTAACCACCGTATTAAACACGAGAAATCGTTGTCGTATTCCCCCTTCCAAAATTGTACCGCTGAAAGGGCATGACAAACCCATTTTGAGATGACAAGATGCCTACTTATACAAGCGAAATTAGGGCATAGTATTTTGACTGCCGCTTTAATGGCAGTAGCGTATATCAGAGATAGATCGTTCAATACAAGATTAGGCAAAACACCGTATGAGGCGTTTAGCGGTGTAAAAACCTAAAATGATCAGAATGCATCTATTTGGTTCTGATTGTTTTGCATTCATAGAACATAGCAGTAAACTAAATACTAAAAGGGAAAAGGTATTTTCGTAGGTTACGATAAAAACCGTTCGGCATATTTAATCTATTTTCCAGCCAAAAATGTCAAGAAAAGGGTTAGATGTGTAAAATTCAATGATACATTAAATTAAAAAAATGGCGATCCAGTGGATGAAAAACGTTAAATATTACCTAGCATCTAAATTGATCACAATGAAAATATTAACAACGACGACAATTACAGAACTACTGACGAAAATATTAACCAGACACGTCGATACCCAATAAGGGAGCAAAAAAGGCCAGACTTCTAACAAATTGAAAAGATACAAGACTACACAGTGGATTACTGTTACTCGTTGAACAGCGAAAGGTAATGCTATAATGAGGTGAGTAAAAAAGAAACATTGTAAATTGTCCATGGCACGCCGTTAAACTGTTACCATTTCTATCTTACTAACCAAATTAATCAACTAATACCAAACATAATGTTTCCAGTTTTTGTTAAAAAACAAAACACAAAAAAATCGCTGTTTAAAATCTTTTCTACAGTAAATTTCCTTTTTGTCAAATAACTTTTTGTATTATTTTTTGTAAACATTTCTAAAGAACAAAACAATACAAAAACTATACGTTTGTGTTTTTTTGTGCATATGTTTATATGTATTCAAAAAGTGGTATATTTGTATGTTTATATATATTTGAAAAGTGTTTATTTTTATATGTATAAAAAACTCAATGTGATTTACAAAAAATGGCTTCTTTTTGCACACATTATACCAATATAAATCCCCCCCCAAACACAATTATCTATAGTTTTTTTTCTGTGTTCATTTATTTGTTTATTTTATTTTTATTGGTTTGTTTTATTTTTCTTTCCTTTTCTCAAGTCAAACCAAAGTTGACCCCGAAAGGATTTTTCCATTATATCAAGAAAGGGAGGGGTGCAAACTCGTTTTGACTCCTAGTAGGGGATATGAGATAAATGAATTCACCAATCGTTTTTATAACCACCTACTGTGCTAAACAACCAATGCAAACATTCAAAAGTTACTATAAAATTGTCGAATTTTTTATTCAATTAGTTCGGCGTTAACTACTTCACAGACCGCATTTGATACTTGGCCGCCATCTTGATTACTGCCAATTACACTCAGGATCTGATCTAATCTACGTGGCCATCTTTGTTCAACATAATGTCTCAACACTTAACACTCTGTTTCTGTCCGTAGTTTCTTCTCTTGGTTTCTTTGCTATTTCATTTGCTTCATCTCTGTTAATTCTGTTTTATTATTCTCAACTTTCATGTTTGTAGAATCTAGTCTTCGCAGGTCCTCAGTCCATGGGGTTTCTACTTGTGAGTTTTCAACTTGTGCGGGTTCTACACGTGCGATAACAGTGGGAGATGCTACATGCTTACAGATTTTATTTATTTTTCACTGTTTTTCTATTAGTTCCAGATGTGAGAGCCAGCTACCCCTGAGTATTATTCTTGATTGGTCCGCAATTCTTTGTTCTGTTTTATGGTTTCAGAGCCTTTTCCTATGTTTCCGATAAACTCAATATATATATTTAGGACGGCTTCGATAATAGCAGTTCATCACGAGTCTATTCTATTTCTCTGTCCATATTCTCTTTAGGATTTTGCTTTTTTATATTCATCTTGGCAGTGCTGTATTTGGTCGAGATTATTTTTTTCCGTGATTTTAGAGATTATGCCTTCCTTGTTCAGCGCAAGTGTAATTTGCGTTTCTAAAAATTAAAAGTGGAACAAAATTCGTGGGATGACCACCAAGTTCCCCATGATGTCGAGGGAGCATCTGCCGATCATGACATCCAGATCTTTTTTCTGAGTTGCACGTTTTGTATTATTTTTATTGGACGTTTTTCACGTGGTGGTGTTCGTGGCAACACCGGACCCAGATTTGTTTTATCTGTTGTTCTGACGCGGGAATAATGTATACTTCTCATTTACATAGGATGTGGCGTGCACTATAACACATACATAAAGGATATATACGGAAACTGACCGAACAAACAAACAAAACAAACCAAAACAACACAGTAAGACGGACTTATAATTTCTTCTTATTAAAAGTCCGCACCTCTATTTCAAATTTCAAATGTTATTGGCGGATAGCTTCCCCTCCCATATTTACGCGTGCCATTGTATTGTGGAATCAATATTACACTGTTAGTTATAGTTTAAATTAGAATATTCTAAACACATTTGCATTTAAAATACAAAGGGCAATTAACTTTAAATCTCTCTCTTTCCCTCTTTGTCTCTCTCTCTCTCTCTCTCTCTATCTATATATATATATATATATATATATATATATATATATATATATATATATATATATTGATTTGGGAAAATCGATCTGATTAATTTTCGGCCAGAAATTTGGCGATTAAGGGGGCAAAGTTCAACGATTTGACCTTTGAGGACTCTACCAAACTCCTCCAACAATTTGGGGTCTAAAGACTTGACATTTTAGATATAGGTGCATTGGACATGGATCTAACTTAATAACTTTATGTGAGCTCAAAACAATAAATTTTAAGGGATCATAATAGGGGTCAAATTTTTAAAAAATTGACTACTTTTTTGTTTTGCTCAATATACATCTCCAAATAACCGGGCAAAACAGGACACCCATGCTAGTATATCTATAAAAGTGAGAGTGTATGTCTGTGTCTGTCTGTCTGTCTACATTTCCCAACTCTGTCAATTTAAAATCTACAGACCCGAAAGTTGATATACAACGTATCAAGATTTGGGAAAATCTTGGTAATCGGTTTTCGGCCAGATATTTGGCTTTTAAGGGGACAAAGTTCAACGATTTGACCTTTGAGAACTGTACTAAACTCCTCCTACAATTTTGGGTCTAAACCTATGAAATTTTAGATATAGGTTTCTTGGACATGGATCTAACTTAATAACTTAATTTGAGCTCAAAACAATGAACGGTCATAATAAGGGTTGACCGCTGCGGGCTCTACGAAATTATTCAGACACGTTCTGGTCTAAACATTTGAAATTTTACATAAAGTGTATTCAGAGATAAGGCACGCTTTTTATCGGTTTTGGTCGAAAACTAGAGCTACTAATATATAAATGTATGTATGTATGTATTTATGCTTGCATTTATCCCTTAAACTTTCGACAGAGGTGACGGATTTTCACAAGATCAGTATCGTTTTTAAGCTGGGTGTTTCACACGACAAATATCTAAAAATTGGCTAAACACATTAATATCTTCATCTTCAACTGGCCACTTTTCTGCAGGGAGGGGCCGCTTTTTTCGCCGATATTTTTGAAAGTCACTCCCTCTTCGATTATCTAGCGTCAATTTAAACCTAAGTCACTTCTGGTTTGGCGGTGGTCGTAACAGCAAAGACGTCACGTTTTTCCCCGTTCTTTTCCTCCTTCGCGTACGGGTTCGAGTCTGCCTTCCTACTACCACGTTTGTCTTTTTGCTCAAGCAATCGAACAACGCTGGACTCACATGCTAGTATAACAAAAAAAAAAAAAATCTTTTCACGAGAAGATTTTTTCTGTTTACCGATCATGCGTTTAGAAGTTTCTTCTTAGTCTTATAAAGGGAAGGTTTTTTTTCCTTAGCATATTATGGGCAAGGTGAACTCCGAGGCGGCTACGCAATTTCGGTCACATGGGTTTATGGCTGTCTCTTTTCTTCTTCTTCTTCTTCTTCTTCTTCTTCTTCTTCCTCTTCCTCTTCTTCTTCTTCTTCTTCTTATTATTATTATTATTCACAAGATGGTAAGACACAGGCCATCGTCAACAACTCGTACTTTCTCGAGGAATCTAGGTGAAACAACCCCTCTCATATATTTAGTACTATCTATTTCTTTAAATAACATTTGTAAGTAAATTTACATCATTGCACGGCTGTTATCGTTTGGTTCGCACTAAAAATTTAAAAAAAAATACTATATTTGAAACCTTTGTCTGTTGCCAACAAGAAAGTTTGCATTTTTATACTATATATTTTGAAGTAAAATTTTTTATAAGGAATTTTACACTGACTAATTTAAAATCGAGGGCATGGCGTCATCTTGGATGTCTTAACACAAACGCAAATTTCTGTGTATTTGAGACCAATTTCATCAGTAAATAATCGTGTCAGTTCTAACAGTCACTATTTTTATCATCTAAATTCCTACTCACTAATATTGTCACACAGACGGTTGATTGGAGTGTATGCGTAATGGTTAACCTAGTCTTAGTTCTATATAATCAACGCCTTCTGGCAGCTTACTGCTTGCATGCTACCTTTTCATAGTTCCCACGTTGCTTTACAGAATACATGCATGTAAGCGAGCGACTGACGGTATATTCAGACCCCATTCCCCCGCTGGCGTAGAGTTTTCATTTTAATGCAAAGTCCGGAAGAAGGGCCTGCCAGTCAGTTTGGCTTTAGGTGAGATTTTTTTCAAGTTCATCTGTCGACTGACACCACCCACACTGAAAGTCTCACATTTGTTTTGCCGGAGGAGAGCGTGAGGCCATAGTCTGTTAGTTTCACTCTGGCAATATTTGGCCACTCTTAACACAGTCACGCCAACGTCCTTTACAGTTTAATACTATTACCTCTACTAACATTTCCTTTCCTTTCCCTTTCTACTTCCTCACATAACTGGCCAGTGACGATGAGATAAAGGTGATCGAAGTAGGCTTGGTGTAGTTGAAAGCCCGGGCCTGCACGCTGGCAGGGGACGTGTGATGGTCGGTTCTCCTGTTAACTGTGACAACACAAGCACTAGGTCCTACACATGTGTCTGAGATAGCCCTTTTAAATAGCACCGTTTCTTACCACAGCTAGGGAGAGACCTGTAAAAGATGGGCGAAAAATCGGAGCCACGCCACTCAGCCATTAAATTGCTCCATCCAGTGACGCTCCGACAGTGGAAATGTAAAACAAATAATAATATATATAAATTTAAACTACAAACCCGCATTAAGACCTCCTGAAACACGTGAGTCTAAAAAAAAAACCTGGTCATATCTTAGTCCATGCCATAGTAAAATAACAACAGAAAAATGAAGGCGACATCCGGTACTTGTACTGGGCTGGTCACTGAAGTGTGGTATCTGCTTAGATGCTGCACTCAAATTAATTGTCCTTAGCCAATGGAGGGGGGAGATCCTTCTATACTAAGGCAATTGTATTTTTGCAGAATGCCCCTTTTGAGGGGAGCTGGTTATCTCCCACATTAAACCGACCTTGTGTCACATTTTGTTTCGTTGGAAACAAATAAATAACCAGAAAAATGAAGTTTGGACCAGAAGAAGCATGTCGAGAGTTGCCGATTGTGTAACAGAGCACCGGCTCTTAATAAATTTACAATTAAAAAAGAAAAACAGGTAACAACCAGTAAAATGATGCTCGACTTTACAGTGATTCCATGCCAAGCATCTGCAAAATTGGTAAAATTGTCTGCATATTTATCCCTAAGCAAAATTGATTGTGGATGACAAGTAGAACAAATGAGGTATTGCCTGTAACCAAGTAGTTGTTAATCTGGTTACGGAGAGAATGGATCTAGTGGTTGTTTTCGTAGCTCTGACAATAGATTGTAAAGTGATGCCTCTTTGTTTCTTTGGAGCTGGACTTGAAATCAACACAGCGGCGTATTTGTAAATTCTAGCTGATATATTGCTAACATGCGTCGGTAGATATTATGTTGCTACAAAAGCATGATGTTTTAAGACTCTGCTCAAGAGAGTAGAACAATATAGTCTAAAACACACCTGACGAAAAACATTTATTTTTGGCCCAGTGGGTCACCACATCTGACATTTTGCGATTAACAATCAGCATGATTGAAAGAAAATCATACTTTTACGCACAGACTTTGGTTAACTCTCTGAAACAAGAATTCGATAGGCTTTTCAAAATCTAGATGCTGATGAAGAAAATGTTGTTCAAATGTCCGCTAGATTATCGACAAAATCATTTTAGAGAAGAGAGACTCCTACTGGATAATTGTGTTGAATGAATAGTAAGGATTATAACCACACTTACGTAATTAATTCTTTAAGAAAATGGATTCATAGAAAAATTAAAATAAAGTTCTTATTACATGCATGATCCTGTAAATGTCAGTAAAAGACAAAAGATCTTCCACCTTTTGAAATATGTGAAGGTATCTTCTCGTCAAGCTATATACATATATCCAACGTTAACCAATTCCGATTGAACCGCCCCCTTAAGTAAACACTTCATCAAATCTCCACACTAACGTAATGTACGTACTTGCAATAACCCTTATCGCTGAGTGGCTTCCAGGCCTTGATAAGTGGTGAACACTGGGTAAAAATATATATATATATATATATATATTTATATATATGTATATATATATATATATATTTATATATATGTATATATATATATTTATATATATTTATATATATATATATTTATATATATATTTATATATATATTTATATATATAATATATATATATATATAATTATACATATACACCTTTTTATGTTTTATGAGATCCACACAATTTACTGTCATATCCAGTGAACACGAAGAGTTCACTTTAAAATCCCAATCATGTTAAAAGCCAGATTATTCCTCAGCAGAACCATAGTGACTCTGCAAAAGCAGAGAGAATGTTAAATAATCAGAATGTACTGTTTTGTAACGTCCCTCGAGAATAGCCAAGCAACAACATGAGAGTTACAGAAAGAAGAATTCATATTCCCAGGCTTCTTTTCAGATATTTCATTCCGAAGGATTTGAAGATTAAGGACATCTTATCGGGCTGCATTCTTGTTTCAGAGGGACATATGTTATATGAATGCATACACATGACATGTGATTGGACTTGTTAAAATTGAATTTGTTATACCTCATATTAGCTTAAAATAATAATTTGCTTTTTAGTCTTTGCCTCATATCAATAATATGCATCTAATAATTATTTTATTACGTCTTCTCTTTCTATCTATGTATACATGTATATATGTATGTGTCTATATATGTGTGTATATATGTGCATATGTATGTATGTATATATAAATATATATATATATATATATATGTGTATATATAATGGGAATTGTGAGATATTTATGTAGAGTTACAAAGCATATTGTTTAACAAAGAATTAAGATAGTAATAGAATTATTTTTCTTAATCCATGAATTATAATTCAATGGCTCATTTCATTGGAGGATATGTTGTAAACAAAAGAGATATGGGAATAATGAATTTTATAAAATAGCACATAAATTTCAAATTAAAGATTAATATTGAAGAAAAAGAGCAGATAATGTAAAAATGATGCCTGCTCATTATTACTAAAGTCCCTATATCATTTCCTCGATTGTGATTTTCAATTTTTAATTTAAATCAGTGCTATTAAGAAAAACTCAGAATGTTTATCATCTATTTGGCCACCAACACTTTCTATTTGTACTAATATTTATTTGGGGTTTATGTTTCCAGTAGAGAACACCCTGTATTCTTACTGCACCGTAGTAGTTTAGTATGTATATATATATATATATATATATATATATATATATATATATATATATATATATATATATATAAATATATATATATGTATATATATATATATATATAGAGAGAGAGAGAGAGAGAGATTGAGAGACATAATAAAAGCAAAATCTAAAGCGACTTATGATTTTAGTAAGCCATATACTAAAATTCTACATGAACCACTTATAAAGATTAAATTTAAGTGTACATTTAGATTTTGAAGTTGGCAAAGTTAAATATATAAACATTTAAAACTCTAAAGCTTTCTAGTGTAAAAACCAAAATAGCAAAACTAGTGTTTCTAAAGGTATTTAAAATACTTATATATATATATGTCGTCACAAATATATACAAATATATATATATATATATATATATATATATATATATATATATATATATATATATATGTCGTCACAAATTAAAAAAAAATGATATATCTAAAACATATAATTTTCATGGGTGTAAAAGATTTATAGATAAACTTATATGTCTAAACACTTACGATGAACTCGAAAAAATTAACACCTTATATATCCAAAGGAGTTAGAATTGAATTGTGAACATAGAGGACAATGGGCTACATTTCTGGATTTAGATATACACATTGATGATGGTATTTTTATTTATCAGCTATTCGGTAAAATTTACTCTTTCCGATTTCAAATAGTTTGTATGCCGCATAAAGATAGTATCTACCCTGTTTTCGTTATGTTTTGTGGAACCATTATGTTATATTTTTAGCATAGCTTCCATTTCTTTATAATTAATAGATTTTATACCACCAGTTTCTAGATGAAAAAACAAGGTGGGGGATAAAACTAATATATTTAAACAGTTAAATAAAAAATGTGTTCGTTATTCTGATGCTTTTAAATGACAGTAAATTAACCAAATCATATTGATTTTTATGTATAAAAGTATAAATAAATAAATTGTATTTTATTATATATAAAACGTATTTATTTATTATTCATATATATATATATATATATATATATATATATATATATATATATACATATATTAGTCACCTTCCATCGCAAACAAGACACAGTGCCATTTGAAGTAAGGGGCTACTATCGGGAATATATGTTGCAGGGGTTGTATGAAGATAGATGAGTAGCAACATGTCTGTTTACATTACACTTTAATTTCTGAATGTCATTACATTTGGGAAAGCAGAACCCCGGAAGGAGTTCCAAACTCTAGCAGTTCTGAAAAAGCTATTGGAGTAGAAGGCTTTCTTACACCTAGGAGCCTCTACTATTAAGGTGTGGTATTTGGCTGTTTGTCGGAGTTGTTGAAGGTACTATTATATATATATATAATATATTTATTATTATATATATATATAATATCTAACAAACATTTTTAAAAATCTAAAAATAAAAATATTAAAATAAAAATAATAAATAAAAAATGGTTATACTTATGACTATTTTAAACCTTTATATATTTTAAATTTTCAATACATAAGAATGTAAATATGAAAATTACTTATATTAATGGGTGTGATAAGTTGTCAACTGGATTAATCCAAGGAATTCGTTTTTTATAACATGAGTAGGTTAGTCAAATTAAGTACGAATAGGAAACTAGATCTAATGTTTGTAACATGTCATTTTCTTTAGACTTAGGGAGGTGGTATTTGATCAACACATCTGGGGATCCATAATTTAATATACTGTATTTTTTAAATCCCCGAAACTGTGTCTCCTAATAAACAACTGATGATTCCTTAAATTACAATTGGTACTATATTGAATCCGAGAGAACAAATGATGCATTGAGTGCAGGTTATTAAATGACTTACTGAGTAAATAGTTTTCTAACGAATGATGAAACATAAAATTAAGAATTTTTGTATACTTATACTTGACTACCAGTATTATATCAATAAAATAATCACAATTCTCTAGATTTATACAGTAAGGTCCAGTAGAGTCTTATGGCTCTACTGTATCGATTTGATGTAGATTTCAAAGACGTCTGGTTAAATGGGTTAATAGTGGGGCACTTCTTTCCTCAATTTCTGACTTAATCAGATGACACATTCTCTACGTTCCTGTCTCTTCGGTTTACCTAAAACCAATAAGAGTTGGGTTTCTTTCTAACCTATATTATCTATGATAGCTACTCCCAATACAAATTAGCCACATTACTTAGTAATATCTTAGAACCAGTTTGGAAGCAGTATGTTCTTACTGTATTAAATATCGTTTTTTTTTAATTTTTTTTTTTGCTTTTCGCTCAGACTGACAAATGTATGTGCTGTTTCGATATTGAAAGCCTTTTTACTTGCGTTCCACTCTCACTGACGATCTACTTTCTCTTACTTTCCCTCTCTGTACTGCTCTAACCAAATATGCCGACATGTTTCCACAAATCCCAAAACCTCACCATGAAATACCTCCAGAAAAAACAACTCGAATAAACCTAGAGCCCACTCTTCCAACGTAGACCCCTACTACCAGGTCTCCTTCCCCAGCATAAGGGGTCTACGTTCCAACCTTCCAGAGGTTGAAACCCAATTATAGGAGACGAAACCGAACATATTATTTCTAAGCGAAACTGGAATAGGGCCGACCACTTTCCTAGTTTAGTTCATAATTAACGGATACTCTAATTTAACAGCGAAATCTGACCCCAAGATCGCCATGGGCATGGAATATGTGCCTACATTAAAGATGTTTTCCCGTGTGGCAGGGATATCTCTAGAGAAGATCCTAACTTACCCTATATGTGATTCCGGGTTGCACTTGCTAACACCGCTGCATTAATATTTACCCTCTATCGGCCCCACAACAGCGGAGTTACTATCTTTAAGAGCATATATAAGAAAATAGACAACACCCTGTCTGCACATCCCTCGGCTAACATCCACATCTGTTGTAACTTCAACATCCATAACGTGGAATGGCTAACCCATTCAAATAAGACGGAAGATGAGGAGAGGTTTTGTCATGATTTTGCATTGCTTATGACCTCACTCAGATTGTTCGCGAACCCACCGGTGTGCCCGATACACCCGGTCAATATTCAAGCCTCCTAGACCGTTTTCTCTCAACTTCCCCTGAGCTATGTTCATGTTCCGTTCATTCTCCTCTAGAATCCTCCGACTACTCAGTTGTATAAGTTAAGATAAAAACGAAATTTAATAAGTCCCCTTACGTATCCCTCCACCGTACTGTATACCGACACTCTATGGCTGACTGGGATAGCTTCCGTACATTCATATCTGATTTACCTCTGCACTCCATGTTAAAAAAGGAAGTGTACTCTATAGTCTCAGATCCGACCGAATGGTTAATTTTAGGCATAAACGAATTCATACCATCTAAAAATTCCAACAAAAACCTAACAGCCAGCCGTGGTTCTCACCAGAATGTGCTGCTGCTATCGCGCACAGAAATAACTTTTTCAATAGCTACCAACGTAATAGATGCACTGAAACTAAAGCTGATTTAAGGACTGCCAGTAACCACTGAAAAAAAAATAAAAATGCAAGAGAGCTATATGCCCAGTCTGTTAAATCCGAGGTATCTGACCAGCGGCTTGCTTCCGACCCATTTTACACAAATAACAAATAGGATCCTGAACAGAAGTGTGCGTTCTATCCCAACCATTATCAATGGACCAGAGATCATCTCGACAGCGTCAGAAAAGGCCAAACTACTTGCAAAGAACTTTGCAGCTAATTCTACCCTATGCGACGAAGGCCATCAGATCCCCATATTTCCTCCTATAACACAGAACACGCTAATATACAAATATCCGTTCATAAGGTCGCCAAGCTAATCAACAACCTTGATTCCAGTAAAGTAACTGGCCCTGATGGCATTCCAATTATAGTGTAAAAAAACTTCAACCAGAATTTGCTCCCATACTTACGAAACTGTTTTAGCGCTGCCTTAAGGAGAAGTGCTTTCCGACTCCCTTGAAGATCTCATCACTTTGCCCTGTAATTAAGAATTCAGGCGATAAGTCATCTCCCTCTCATTACAGACTAATAAGTCTCCTGTGTGTTATGAGTAAATTGCTGGAATACATATTAAATAGAGAAATAGTCAAGCACCTCAGCAGAAACCTTCTTAGTGACACACAGTATTGTTTCTGCTCTGCAAGATCTACCGCAGATGTGCTGACGGTTATATCTCACAGGATTAGTGAATCATTTGACAAAGGCTTCTTTTCTAGGACAATTGCTCTTGACATATAAAAATCCTTCGACAAGGTAGTGCATAAGGGTCTACTTCACAAAATTCCCAGCTACGGTATAACTGGAAATTTTTTCTCAATCATTAAATCATTTCTCTCCGATAGGCTCATAAGCGTAGTGGGTGATGGACAAAAATCGGAGGCCTGCAATATAAATGCTGGAGTCCCTCAGGGGTCAATCCTGGGTCCAACTCTCTTCCTGATCTACATACATGCCCTCCCTAAACACATACTTAAATCATTCGTTGACATTTATACTGATGACATGACCCTCTACGGCAAATATCAAAGTCTGTAAATGACAAAGTTCTCTCTGATTCTCTCTCCTCTGATCTGGCGTGGTTCAGTGGGGGAAGACGTGACTGTTTTCCTTTAATGCGTCTGAAACCAAACTCATATCCTTACATCATCAACGCTCTGATCCCCATCTGGCATCAATTGGGATGGGTTGCTCTCTTCTGGGAAAGGATTCGTGTTTTGACAAGCTTCTGGGTTTGACCTTTACTCCTGATCTGAAATGGAACACGTACATCAAGTCTGTTGCCAAGGTCGCTGGAAAGATGGTGGGATCCTTCTACCGCTCCAGAAGATATCTCACTACGAATGCAATTATCTATCTATATAAAAGCCTAGTACGTCCAAGGATGGAATACTGCTGCCATATCTAGACAGGAGCTGCTAAAAACAGCCTATCTTGCCTTGACAGAGTACAAGAGACTTCGTGGCTTAGTAGGGGATGCCCTTTTCTCTACCCTGCAACCTCTCTCCCACAGAAGAGACGTTGCGAGCCTGTCCTTGTTTTATCGTTATTTCAATGGCAGGTTCTCGTCTGAACTCCAATCTCTGGTTCCCCTCGCCAATCTTTCACGAAAAACACCCGTCTAGCCGAATCCCCTGTGAAAATTTTCCCCCACTCTTTATATGTCCCTAAATCAAAATGTGGATTCCATGAACAAAGCTTCTTTCTTAGAACTGTACACCTGTGGAACTCTGTTCCGTCTGCCTGCTTCCCACCGGACTACAACTTGGATGTCTTCAATCCAACGTTAACGAATTCCTAATGAACCGCCCCCTTAAGTAAACAGTGCATAAAATCTCCACACTAACGTACTGTACTTGCAATAACCCTCATCCCTGAGTGGCTTCCGGGCCTTGATAAGTGGTGACCACTGTTTTAAAAAAAATATGCGCCGATCCCCTTTACGTAGTAAGCTTTCAAATCCCCCATTCCTGAGAATGCCTTTGTGAAACTGATGGAATTCGCAACCATGTGGGTCGAAGTAAGTTTAAATAACATTATGCACAGAAAGGGAGATCGGGTCTCTATGGGGATTCCCATGGGGCTAAAACTGATTAAAATTATTGCCACACTTCTGAATAGGCGTTATATATACATTTCCAATGTTTAGATCCAAAACTGACTGAATAGTTTGCTAGACACTTTAAAGGTACAATCCTTTTTATTTGACCCTTTGCAGCTCGCATTTTCAACCCTAACCAATTATAAAGCTTAATACACTTTATGTGAAATGTTTCGACCAGAAATTGGCTGAGTAATTTGTTGGAGACTGCAGAGTTCAAACTATCTTTAATTTTGACTCCGATTATGACCCCTTAACATTTATTTTATTCAGCTCAAATAAAATTACAAAGTTTGATCCGTATCCATGTAACCTACATTAAACATTTCATGTGTTTAGACCCGAGGAGGAGTGTGGTAGAGAATTCAAAGGTCAAATCCTTGAAGTTCGACCCCTTGACAGCTAATCACTGTCCGAAAAGGGATTTAAAAGATTCCGAATCTCAATATTTCTCATTCTAAATCTCGAGTCTCTAGATTGAAAATTGACAGTTATTTGTTAGGGATATGTACACAGACACACGCACACGGAGACATTTTCACGTTTATAGATATACCAGAAGTTCACCCGGCTTCACTCGGGCCCTATCGACTGTTCACAACTTTATGTGCATATGTATATATTAAAAAGTGTGCATGTTTACGGTAATGCCTTTCTACGTAATATGCTTCCTCAACTACCTTAGAGAAAAGTTAGTAAGAACAACAGAGGTCAATTCTTTTAAAAACTTTGACCCCAATTTTGACACCTTAACATTTCTTGATTTTGGCTCAAATTAAATTAAAATGGTTTACTCATGTTTGAGTTACATACATCTAAAAATTCAAGTGTTACACCAAAATTTGGCCGAGGAGATTTGTAGAGACTACAAAGGTAAACTATGTAAACCTTGACCTCTTGTCAGCATAATTTATGCCTAAAATCTTATTAAAATACTGGCTGCATATCTGTATACCCTTTATGTACTATTCCAAATGTTTAGACCAAAGATTGGCTTAATAGTTTGCTCGAGACCGTAAAGGTAAACTTTTCTGGACTTTGACCCCTTGGAAGCCAAAGGTTCAGCGAAAAAATACGATTTAATCTTCCGCTATGTCTGAATACATTTCATGTAAAATTTCAAATATTCAGGCTAAAAATTCGCTGAGTAACTTGGTAGTCTGACTCCACTTGTGACCCTTTAAAAGTCTGACTCCACTTGTGACCCTTTAATATTTATTATGTTTGTCTCAAATCAAATTATAGAGTTAAAACCCAAAATGTGCGGAATAGTCGTGAAAGGTTCTCTTGTGGTAGATCGTTGAACTTTAACCCCTTAAGAACATAATTTCTGATCGAAATCCGATCAAAAAGATTTTTCCATATTCCAATGTCCTTATGTCAAATCTCGAGTCTGTAGAATAAGAATTGACAGATAATTTGGAAGGGAAGTGTACATATATATATATATATATATATATATATATATATATATATATATATATATATATATATATAAGTAAAGCGATAGATGGGTATATAGAAAGAAATATAGAAAGTGGATAGATATTCTAAGTTAACACATTTTCCGATTCTCCACTCGTTCAGCCCTAAAAAGAAATATCGTTACTTGAAGGTAAAGGGATACTGTTTAGTAAAATGCCTTAGAAACATGAACAATATGTTGATATACGTTAAATTAAAACCTCTGCCTTTCAGTACGGCCTGGAAAGCAAGTATCAGGAAATGGTGTGCAATGTATTGTTGTACGAGGGAAAAACACGGTTAGAGGCTTCAACAGTGAAGAGGTGAGATTTCTTTGCTAAGTTGATTTGTTGGAGATATGTACGTATGAGGGGATACAGAGTATTGAGTTAATCGCAGCACATTCCAATAAAATATTTCTAAAACAAGCACAGAGATATATCATTGCGGCGATGGGACAGGGGTTAGTGCTTAGTTGACAAAGTGAGACTTATTACATTAAAAACTATTTTTTAACCTCATCCAACAGGAAGATGCTAGTGATGCATGCCCCAGCCCAGATCTGGAAACAATACTCTGCGCATGGGCTGATAGTGGCCTTGTAAATATACCGGATACTCTCAGAAGTAAGTAGTTTTCTAGCTCGATATTTTGCAGCAGTCTTTGCAATGCCCTCAATGTATGTGTTTCAGTTTGCATTGCCCGTAAATGTAGAGCAGAGGACTTTGAAGGAATAATTCTCAAATAGGGTATTATTTGTCATGGATATCGATGGTTGGACAGGAGTCTTATTATTCGTAATAGGGAGCAAATTAGTTTTACTAGCATTAAATCATTCATTTGCGACCCTATTCCACTTAGGTTGTTAGGTCACTTTCCATCGATTCTGCAATTGTATTAGATTTATGTACATCAGTTCTTATTTTATACATGTAAGAGAACGTTGTATTATTAGCAAATATGTTCATCTCTAACACAATATTATCAGGAATTTCGTTTGTTAATATCAAGAATAATAGTTGTTCAAGGATCGACGCCTGAGACACGCCCGGATCAATGCTATGCTGCTGGGATGTGTGTCTATCAATGACAAACTTGATACTCATATTGTCTAAGAAAAAATCTAAGAATATTGAGTATTCATCCAATTATACGGTATGATAAATATTTCATTAGCCGCACTTCGGGCCAGACTTTGTAAATGGTCTTGCATATATTAAGGCCTACAGACCTGTCTTCGTCCATCCTGATTTACTACAAAGCATATGCGTTCAGAGATGAACGTTAAAATATCGACAGTAGAAATATAGTGCCTAAATAAATACTGTTTATTTTTCAGAGAAAATATTTGGTTTAGTAGAGGTACAGAGTACGTTCAGGTGTGAGTAGATTTCTAGTTTGATATAGGGACGCTGACGTGTTTGCAACAGCCTTCGCAACGTTTTCAGTATATTTGTTCCAATAATTTTGGTAAAGCGAATTTAGTTTAGACATACCTTATGCTTTAAACTTACGTACACATGAATTGCATTCCTTAATCTTTATAATTACTTTATATCATAATCACCTTCGTAAATATTTCTATAACTTATTCTTACATCTAAATTTACTTTTTGCCAGGTCCCCAAATGTTAAAACCCATGTTTAGGTATTGTTTTATGAGTGACAATATGAGTATACCTTGTGTCTCTCCCGTGTCTTGTTTCTTTCTGTGACTTAAATTTAGTACACACTGGGATCGACACGGAATGAATTCAAAATGAAATTGTCTCAGTCTCAGTAAAAAAATAGCAAACATATAATTCACAATTTAAACATCAATTTGCTTGAGTCATAACACATGTTTAGTTACAATCGTTTTGGTTGATTGGTTGTGTTTGCTTTACGGCAAATCAACCCTTTTCAGGTTAGATAATTCCGAATCCAGTTATTTTAATCGAATATACTTTTGTATTAAGTAAGTTGTTATTGAACCCATAGTTACTAGCACTTCGGGTCAAAGTTGGCCTGTGAGCAATAGAAATTAAAGGATAGTTCCACACTCCACAAAGACTGCAAGCTTGGGCCTCATCATGCGATATAGTTAAGGTCATATCTAGTACCATAATCGTTTTGTAACATTCAAATATTACATCCTATAAATTATGCTTTTTATCCGTAAAAAAAATCATTTTTCTTATCATTTACCCTTACCGTATCAAAGGTCACGCTACTACGATCACAACCATTGTATTGAAACGCATGTGAAATTGCCTTATTCATGAAAAATTTCCTTTTCCGCGACCAAACATACAATATGAAACCAAGATGGTGCATTATTTCTATATAAATAACACAGCAGATATGGGTGAAAATATTTAAATCTAAAACTACCGGTCACATAACTCGGAAATTAACAGGGATAAGTATACACCTATGATGGTTTATAACGAGTAAACTCCTATTTTGGGTTAAATAAAATAATGAGTATAGACAAATTGTGCCGACAAACGGAAGTCCGCACATGTATATTTTTTTCAAAGAATGCAAATTTAAGCTAAATGTTCGAACAACTTATATTTTATTCGATTCGCCTTTTAGTCCTCTATAATTTTACCTGTTCATATTTGACTATTAATTAAAATAATATAGTGTTCACGTCAAGTTAAAACAAATAACTTCAAATTAGGGAGGCAAAAAAATAGCCTGCACAATGGAAAATTGTTATTTAAATGTAAATTTAGGAAAATTTATGCAACACAAATACAACAGGAACACGATAAACTAGTTAATATTAAGTAGCATAGAAATTCTGAAATTTGACAGCCTGCAATATTTGGGAAATTCCTTGTTTGTTTAAACAGCTACATCAAATTTAGCTTAAATTTGTCGTTTTGGAGAAAATTACAAGTTCGGACATTCTTTTTGCCGCCTGTTTATACCGGCAAGTTAGAATGCGAAATGTGATTTTCAGCTGGCCGAGATATGTTCACTACTTTTGCGCATGCACGTATGAGATCCTTTTTTTCAACTATTTAACTATTTATACTGCATTATGTTTCTCTCGATAACAAGATCGACAGAGAAAACGCCAGGAATACAACAGATTTTGGCGTTGATCGTTACAAAGTGAACCAAGTCAGGTAATTTTAACTTTTGCCTTAATGTTTTGTATTGAAAGATAAAAATAACTGCCTGATATTTACTATATTTAACCGTATTTTACAGGGAGCGGAATTAAAAATATTTCTTTAAAGGCTGAAAAAAATACAAATTTTCTTTTTTATTTCTTAAATTTTTTTTACTGATTTTAAGACGATAAATATTTATTGGCAATTATTTTACTACGGGAAATCTTACAGGGACAAAAAGAAAAGTCAATGGAAAAAATCATACTTTACTTGATTAAATTTTCCACGGCACCGAATAAATTCGAGATCTAGTTTTGACTAAATGCTTACTTACAATTATTTGTAGACTAGCCTAATTGTAATTATGTAATTTTTCTTTCAATAGAATTATATATATATATATATATATATATATATATATATATATATATATATATATATATATAGGGTTTGCACGCGAATTTATCAATTTGTAAAAAATAGTGCATTTATTCAATTATAAAAACCTATATTTCACCAAGGAATCAAACTCTATGTGTTTGCTAACTGTGTTTGCTTGGGAGTTATAAGAATCTGTACGTAAACATATGATGTGAATACATTGCCACGAGAATTGTTTTATATATTTATATAGAAACATTTAATCGAACAAAGGCTTTTGAGTTAAAAGTAAAATGAGCAGAAAATACTCTACGACGTTACCCGGGTATGAATCTAGAAGCCGAATTTCCTCATAAAAATGTAAAATAAAACTATTTTAGGTGTTAGTGTGTCATATATGAATGTAAATAAATAAATATATATATATATATATATATATATATATATATATATATATATACACTGTAAGGCTTTATGCGGTCGATTAACGTTTTCTTCATTCTTTTATCAAACATCAAATGCAGTTCGAAGTCAGAAAAACATGCTGATATTATACTTTTAGAAATCCAGCCGAAACTATTTCAATTTTATTCCGAATATATTTATTAACTGGTCTAAACGCCGTCTTTATTTAAAATAATGAGCGCACTTATATATATATATATATATATACATATATATTATAGTAGTTTAATTAGTTTATAAACTTTCTTGAATCTATGAATTAGTTTATATTCAAGCACTTGATTGCCTTCGCGCCAAGTATATTCGTACATTTTCGGTGAGGTCAATCGATATAATCGCTGAATGAGGCTACTTAGGCCGGACAATATATCGAATCGACCATCATTGTTCTATTCTCCGATAGACGCAACGAATACATAGCTGCGATGAAGTAGACCGAAAAGTACAAAGGGTGTCATTCGTTGCAATAGAAAAATGATTAAAAGATACGATTGCTGACCACTCATACGTGACTGAGTGGAACTTCAAAGTAGTACTTGATGAAAAGGTAATGTTGCAATAACTACAAAACGGACATACATTTATCTTCAGCTATTATAGGGAGTGAAAGCGAACACGGGGGTTCAAAGAAATCTACTGTGAGTTTAAGAACAGCATAAAGAACAAGTGAAGAATTAAGGCAGAGTGATGTTATAAATGAATTAATAACGGTAGGAGTTAGACAGAAAATGTGTGTGAAGAGAAAATCGAGAAGAAAATAGTACCGGATTATAAAAATAATACTCGGAAATTTCCTTTATATGCAAAATATTAGTAATTTTTTTTTTAATAAAATATATGATAAATCAAACCTATTTTCAATTTAGGGAATTCAACTTTACAAAAACAAACATTTCATATCCTCATTTCGAGTGAATTAAGTTATATTAATTAAAAGAATTACAGAAGGCACCCATCAATATCTTCCGAAAATGATTTGTTTTAATAGGTTTTTACAAAGAAATCTCAACATTAAAGACATAAATCGAGGATTTGGGTTAATTAATTTGTTAGATGGACTGTAAGACTACACTGCGTTTATTTGTAACAAGTATCGCATCTAAACAAAAGTTGTGCTCGTCTGAGGCAAAGACATGCAGTGTTGTATTACACTTAGCAGCCATTCAATTTAAGAACAATTAGCGCATGGGAACTCTCTTTAATTTTCTTCACCTGGACCGAAATATGTTAAGTAATATCACCTTTTTTTTGGTTTATGTGTTACTTGAGGATTAATTGATTAAGGATATGTAGAGAAATTACGATAAAAATGAGGATAAATCAGATAAAGAACAGCAACATCTTTTGTAAGGAAAAATTGCATCGAAAGAAATGTAGAATTTTGTATGAAGATAATGCAGTAGATTTTCAAATAGCGTTTATCATTTTTTGAAGAAAAAAAATTAATCGTTTTTTTAGGTTTATTGATTTGTTTAGTTATTTGGTCAACTATTCTGTGCGTTATTTTAAATATTTGTAATACGTCGAAACTTCAAATTGTGACAATATTTTTAATCATTCGACTTGATCCTTTCAAGCAATTATATATAAGAACACAGACAATACATAAATAAAAATAGATATTTTCTCGTTTCATATTGCAAAGTGTTTTTTTTGTGGAAGCTGAATGTGTTCCTATTTATTAAACTTATGTGTAAAATTTAAGTAAAATATGAGTAGATTATTATTGCTAGTTTGACTGGCCATCGCGTATAAATTACTTTAATCTTTCTGAAGTGGTCTATAATGGCAGCATTTATACTTCATGTACTTATCTTTTGTCGATTTATATTGATAATTTCCACACGCGTAGCCTTATCGGCTACACGTTATTATATTCCGTTTCATGAATATTAGAATATTTCAATGTTTATTCATAAGAAGTTTGCTGAAATTGACAGTTTATAAATATGAATATAGAAAAAGAAAAATAATTAAATCTGATCAACCCCCGTGTTATATGCACAATCTAAAATAATACCAGATAATCACACTATATTTATATACAAATAAAAAAATATATAAGGTATTTATAACTTGTTAGATTATTTACATATTATGATTAATTAGACTAATTTTAACTTATTTGTATGTTAGTGGCAAGAAGATATCCCAAGAACCAACTCGCACTTCTATACTTAGCAAATTATTGTTTATTCTCCTATGCACCGATCATTGATGTGCAAAGTTTAGCTCGATTTTTCTTCAGTATAACTGTCTACTTTTATTTTAATTATAATTATCTGCCACACAGTCTAACTTTTCATGTGATAAACAAAGATTACGGTGCTTTTTGGAAGAAATAACATCTCTAATATACAATTTACATATCGCATGCAATAGTTCAAATAATTATTGCATGAGTAATTGTGTATTTTTGTTAGATGACGTATAAACAAAAGGGGAATGTTAGTCATAAGCATAGAACAAAAAAAGAGGAATTCGGAGTAAGATTTGAATGGTATATGTAAGGTGCATTTGACTAGTTTGGAACGTCTTCTAGTTCTAAAATAATACATGTGGGAGTATCATATATCGAAAGTTAATTTTATCAATATTTTCTGTGGAGATATAATAGTTAATATTTTGACAAGAAAGATCTGGCAGTTTTTAACTTTTTTAATTCAGCCGAACGTATCTTTACTTTAACATTTATTTATTGATCAAAATTGCACCATCAGCTTCAGCACACATTTGTTAACGCAAAACAAGTATAATTATGCCAGTAACGTGAAAAATTGTCGTTCTGGTAACAGATAACTCACTGAAAGTCTTTTTCATATCGCTTAATTTTCTGAAGCATTACTCCTGCAGAAAGCTGTCGATATGCTTGAAAAAAGTGGTAGTCAGTAAGAGGTCTGCAAAATATGGCGGATGAGGGAGAGTTTCCTAGTCCAATAGTTTTCAGAAGGAAAACTTATTTGAATATATATCATATAAATCAACATCCAAAATTCAGCAAAAACCTCACTATCAAAATCATAATCTCTCTCTCTCTCTCTCTCTCTCTATATATATATATATATATATATATATATATATATATATATATATATATACAAAACTGAAAATTTGTCTGGCTGTGGGTGTCTGTATATTTCCCTATCTAATAACTCTATCAATTTTAAGTCTAAAGATTCAAAATTTTATATAAAAATTACTGAGATTTAGAAAATTCTTCTTGATCATTTTCCGACAAGTAATTTGGCTTTCAAGAGGTCATAGCCGAACGATTTGACCTTTTGTTTACTTTACCAAAGTCCTCCTTCAATTTTAGGTCTAAACACTTGAAATTTTACATACAGATTACTTCGACATGGATCAAATTTTATAATTTTATTTGAACCCAAAAAAATAAATGTTAAGGGGTTAAAATTCGAGTCAAAGTTTAAAAAAAATAACTCTGTGGTCTCGACCAAATTACTCAGCCAATTTCTGGCCTAAAAATTTGAACTTTTCAATTACGGACATTCAGAGATAAGGCAAGCTTTTTAATTGGTTTGGGCCAAAAGTGTAAGCTGTCAAAGGGTCACAGTTTCAAAGATTTTAGCTTTGCTGTATCTAGCAAACAACTCGGCCCATTTGGGTCTAAACATTTAAAATTTCTACGGGAATTTAGACATACGGCAAGCATTTTAATTTATTAATGGCAAAGTTAAAAGAGTTTACCTTTGCAGATTCTACCCAATGTCTGCGACAATTTTTTGTTCCAAACACCTGAAAATTTAGATGTGCATAACTTTGATATGGATAAACCTTTGTATTTTGAGTTGAGACCAAAATAATACATGTTAGGGGTCAAAATTAGCGTCAAAGTTTAAAAAATTAGACCTCTGCGGTCTCTACAAAATTACTCTGTCAATTTTACGTCTTAATATTTGAAATCTTACATAAAGTGTATACACACGTAGGGCAAGTTATGAACTGTACGTGAGGCCCGATCAAAGCCGAACAAAACTTCTAGTATATCTATGGAAATAAAATTGTCTCTGCGTTTGTGTGTCTGTGTGTGTACATTTCCCTACTAAGATACTCTGTTAATTTTCAGACTATAGATTTGCCATAAGTGGTACTGAGATTTGGGAAAATCTTTTTAACTGGTTTTCTGCTAAACATTTGGCTGTTAAGGGTAAAAAATTAACGATTTGACCTTCCTTGACTAGGAAACTCCTCCGGACATATTGGGTTTAAACACTTGAAATTTTATATGTAGGTTTCTTGGATATGGATCAATCTTTATAATTCAATTTCAACCCAAAACGGTGAGGGGTAAAAATTGGGGTCAACTTTAAAGAAAATTCACCTCTGCGGTCTCTACCAAATGACTTAGCCAATGTTTTGTCTAAACATTTAGAGTTTTTACATAAAGTATATTCAGACATATAGCAAGCTATTTACTCGGTTTTTGGCCGTAAATTTAGCTGCCAAATATCCACAACTCCAAAGAGTTTACCTTTGCACTCTCTAGCAAACTATTCAGCTAATTTCGTGCGTAACCATTTGAAATTTTACAGAAAGCGTATTCACCCATGCAGTACGCTTTTTAATCAGTTTTTAGCAAGAATTTGCCTGCCAAGAGGTCAACGTTGAAAGAGTTGAGGTTTCCCGACTCTTCCAATCTCCTCCACCAATTTCGGGTCTAAACTTTGAAATTTTATATGTAAGTAACCTGGACATGAGTTAAACATTTTAATATATATGTGCATATGCACATAAAATTATGAACAGTATATAGGGCCCGAGCTAAGCCGGGTTGAACTTCTAGTTGAAAAGAAATGAATGTTTGTACATAGTGTTTACCATTTATCAACGCCCAAATGTAACGTAATAATAAGAATTAATCAACGACGGTGATCATCAAGATGGCAATGTATTAATTGTTGATGAGGGAAAGGTGTATGATATGTTTATTTAAAGGACCAGGTGGAAAATAGGCAAGCGGAATAGTTTCACGGGTTGGTAGCCATTGGGAAGAAGCATGGTTCATTTAACTTACGTATAGATTTCAACAAAAACAGAAATAGTTGATTGTAGTTGCAGCTAGGGAGGTTTTTGCAAAAGTTTGGTAAGTCCATGATTCCATACTTGTCACCGACTATTTGGACAAAATGGACGTCAATACTTTTCCTCGTACTTCCTATAGTTCAAGCCTTGCTCACTGTGGCTGTTAATTTTTCCTTAACCCCCAAGCTAATCTTTAGATGATGTCGTTATGAGAAAATATAGAGATAAGCGAAGTTATGACGGGTGTCACTGACACGCGTATACAAGAGCACATTTATAGGCGCCGATTAGAAGGAGCTTCAACGTGCAAAAGGGAATTGCAAACGGAGGAGGTTACGTCGGAGGATATTATAGATTTATGTCAGTACTACCAATAACATTGTCAGGAAAAAAAAACATCTGGACACCTCCTATGGTAGTTATGTGTTTACATGTAAGATAAAGTGTTCTCTTTTGTATGTTTACAGTAGAAAGTCTTAATATTGCGCTGCATGCGATTGTCTGTGTTAGCACAGAAATTGAAAAGGGACTGTTTAACTAATGTTATCTCGATGTTGTCGTGTAAGGGAAAGTGATAGCAAGCTTTTGCATTGCCGTTTTAATAATGTAGATTATTACGAATCCAGGAGTTACGACAATGCACTTACTCAATTAACTACAAATGAACTTCGAATCAATATTCCTGCAATGCTCTGTTTTCTTAAAATGTTGAGAAGTATTCGAATGCATGTAAGGCTAGTACAACACAGTGCATCAGGAAATCAACCCATGTATCACTATCAACTAAAAGAAGTATGATATATATTTAAAATGAGATAATTTAAGACCTTTTTGTATGTCATGATGTCAACGTGTAACAGAGTATAACTTGTAGATTCATGATTTGTCTGCTGTTATTTCGCAATGTCTGAAATAAAAATTTGGTTCAAATGAGATAGTAAAGGAAATCGTATAAGGAATGGAATCTAAAATACTTATATCTTGAATGTTTATATTATAGATATATTAGATGGACTTATATTTTATCTCTTCGTCGTATATAATATTTTAATTGCAGAAATTTCCCTCCTGGCCAATGTACCGGAGTTTATGCAAAACAAGTTAAATAGGTAATATTAATAAATTTAATTCAAAAATAGAATTGTGTACTTCATTTCGCTGGCCCTAGAGATGAAACAATACTCGGCGGAAGGATGGCTTGCATTGGTTGTAAATTAACGTCAATATACCATTGTGTTCGTATTAATAGTAATTCAGAATTATATGAGGTCGACATATTTTTTGTTTGGTGTATTGCATTGTACATGCATATCAATATTTTTCTAACGATATTTTGTTATTGTTATATGGCGTGTATAGTTTAGAACATCATGTTATTTTCGTTCCTCAATAGTTTATGCTTTTTAAAGATTATCACTCATAAGAGATTGTTTATGGTGATTAACATATTTTTCATATAAGAGGGATTTAAGTTTGTCTTGTGCCGGTGTATCGTGTCAATTTGAAGATTTCTAATAAACTATGTACAAAATCCAAGCCTAATCTCTAAAGTAAGAAAGATTAATTTTATAAGCTATTACCGGGTGAATTTTCTCTTATTAATTCATAATTCTATTCTTAAGGGATTCACAATTGTGTTCCTGGAATTGCCCACACTGAGGATCGAAGGTGCCACCTACAGAAAATATTAGACCGTACTGAATTCTACTGTGTATATTATCAAGCACGTCACGGAATATTGCGAAAGTTTGTGATAAATTTACTTAGATTGTACTAGTTGTTCAAATAATAAAACACATACACAAACATAATAGTTGTAAATAGACAAATGTATTATATATATATATATATTTTTTATATTGATAAAACATTGTAATACTAATATAATTAACGATTGCACTATTGAAGAAAGAAAGTGCAACATAAACTTAAAGAAATGCAGTGAAACACATTCGATAAAAACATAAATAAGTAAAGGAAAATCAATGTTCGGTTTGAAAGATCTAATGTTTACTTATAAGAAAATAAAATAAGATAAACTGGTAGAAGAAAATAGATGTGTAAAAATAAACTAATTGATGGCTCAGAAATATAAGAAAGTGCGTATATAAATATAAGAAAAGAATAACCATAGAATGGAGTGGAAGAATTAATGGTAAGAGATGAATAAGGATTAATAAGGCTATGAAGAACTGATATTAAAAAAAAAAACATTTAAAGAATAAAAAGATAAATGGATAAATAGGGAATATGAACTGGAATCGATACATTGAGAGCATTGCCAAGGATGCTGCAAGGAAGGTTGGCTCCCTCTACCGTGCTAGAAAACTACTTACGCCTGACAGTATCCTATACCTCTATAAGTCCACCATTCGCCCATGTATGGAGTACTGTTGTCACATCTGGGCCGGTGCATCTGCTGCTTGTCTATCGCTCCTGGACAGGGTTCAAAAGAGAGTTGCCAACCTGATAGGTCATAAACTGTCATCTAGGCTTCAGCCTCTGTCCAATCGACGAGATGTTGCATCCCTCTGCCTGTTCTACGAATACTTTATTAGTGAATGCTCTGACGAACTGCACACACTTGTACCTCCCCGACGTAATTACCACCGACAAACCTGACAAGCTACTAAGTCTCATCCCTTTACAGTAGAGATCCCTAGGTGCAAGAAAGTATTTTACTCCAATAGTTTCTTCCCCAAAACTGCGGGTCTTTGGAACTCCCTTCCGGGATTCTGCTTTCTCAACTGCAATGATATGCAGAAGTTCAAGTGTAATGTTAACAAACACCTTTCTACTCATCTCCCTTCATAATGACCCCGCTAATTAAGGCCTTAATAGTATCCCCTGCTTCAAAGTGGCACTGTGCCTTGTTTGGGGTGAAAATTGAATTAATAAAAATGAAAATAGAAAAATAAAATGAAGAGAGAAAGGGTTTAAATGTATTTTCTTGAAATCAAAGCTTGACTGAGTTGCAAAAGAAATTATTGACGAAATATTCGAACAATAATTAGAAAAATAACAACATCGTTTGGTAATGATGTTGTGCCGACAAAGAACATATATTTTTGTAGGTATAAAGCTAAGATATTAGCCATCGTTAGTAGATTTGAGACAGTAAGCACGTTTAAAGGAACCAGGATTAAATTAATGAAAATAGATAAATGTTAGTTAATAAACAAAGTAGCAAAAAAGTGTGAAAGTGGGAGTATTTGCAAAAGTGATTAAATAAAGCGATATTTTGATAGGTTTCATGTGTAAAAATGAAATGTAAACTTTTTTGGGGTGTATAATGTAAACAAAAATGCATGTAATACGAAAGCAAAAAAACAATTAAATACGAACGGACATATTTGAAGGAAATCTGGAAACTGGACGCTTAATTTAAGCTTTAGCTGATATATGTTAACTGAATGTAAGAACAGAATTGAATACAAGGTCTTCTCTCAAGACACACCGCTACATTAATTAGTCACTTCAAAACGAATATGATTTATCATGCCATGAAAGAAGTCTTATTTGAATCGTTTGTATGCTACTTACAACGAAACATATCTACTGTTTTAAAAATGCAAGAATAATTAATATTAGAAGCAACCTTCTATGCGTATGGGGTTTACACTATTTTTCTTACTTGATCTAAGTACCATTGTAATACTGTGTGATCTCCGGATCCAAATGTATGTGTTGCAATTTAGAAAAAAAAACTTGCATGCATTTTTGCTTGATTATATCTTAATATTGTTTGACTCAAAAGGCAACGCTCAACTTAATAGAAGGTTGTGTTTGGTGATTCACGGAAGCTAGTTGTTTAATGACAAATCTGAAACGAAGAAATGCATTTGATTTATCAATTTCGAAAAGAAAGCCATTTCAAAAAGTACTTTTGCGAACATTTCCCTTATTTATGAACACTGGTAAAAGTGGTAACCTAAAGAATAGTTCTGCCGGATGGAATACTCAGTACACGTCTATGATTTCTCCTTCACTTCTTAAAGAATATTTATGGTAATGCCACATGTAAAGTAATTGAATGGTCTTTGCACGAATTCTTGCTGCAAATAAAAAAAAAACACTTCACTATGAAAAGTGCCACATGAGTTACCGTAGATATACACTGGGAAATTGCTTTTGCCTCAGTTTTTAATCGAATGATTTAATTTTGTTTAAATACTTAGATTATTTATAAAACGATTGCTTATTTAGACTTGCGTATTTACTTCATTATTTTTAACTGAAAGAGATATGAGAAAAAGTAAAGAGTTTAAAATTAATTGGAGCTCAGTTTTACAATGTTTGAATTCCACTATTCAATTCTATTAGGTAGATTATATCACTGAAAATATTTTCACTTTGCATTTTTACTGATTGATGCGTTGACTTATGTAAGCTGACGCTGTCCTTAATAGTTGCTGTATTTATGTTATAGTAGTTTACTAATACACCTTTACTTGAAACGCTAGATCAATGAAAGTTGTAAATGAAAAATTCACTACTATTTAAAATGGCATTTTTCCGTGAGTGCCAAACTTGGTTTTAGATTTTACTAACACAGAAGTTAATGTGATTGAGTAAAGTCTGTGTTTACCATGACTTTCTTGTAGCTTACATTACTTTTCTGTGTGTGTTAGTTATCATGCCGTTCTACAAATTATTAAAGCTTGAAAATGTTCATAAGAAAAAGGTTCTTGACACCTCAGATTGATTTAAGATTACAAAAGATCGAACATTTATTATTCAAAAAAAAATTTTTCAATTACATTTTCACCCCAAACAAGGCGAATTGCCACTTTGGTGTAGGGGGCTACTGTCAGGGGCAGCAACTACTGGGACACTATGTTGGGATTTGGGCAGCAAGATGTCGGTTCACGTTGCACTTGAACTTCTGCATGTCAGTACAGTTAGGGAAGCAGGAACCCGAAATGGAACTCCACAGTCTAGCGGTTCTGGGGAAGAAACTACTGGAGTAGAAAGATCTTTTACATCTAGGGATCTCTACTGTGTGGGGGTGGGATTTAGCTGCCTGTCGGGTTTGTCGAGGGTGTCTACGTCGTGGGGGCACAAGTGTATGCAGTTCGTCAGAGCATTCACCATTAAAATACTTGTAGAACAGGCAGAGGGATGCAACGTTGGAAAAATTTTCACATATGATCTTAATAGTTGATTCTGATTATACTATATGCAGGACCAGACCGTCATATTACAGAGTCACGTATAAGGTTTAATAAGCGTAAACATTCTACACTGTGACATTTTTATCGTGGAGAAATTTTCATCGTAAACTTGAACGAATGACGATTCTGTGTGGTTGGAAATATATAAATACTAATACTAAATAGTGGAGTTTATCTGAAATTTTACAATTAATATAGCAATAAATTTAAAATTGAGAAAAAAACGGTACTTGATGGTTTTACACAATTACACACACATTGAAATGCAGTTTCTCTGCGCTGTTATGGGTGCTAATGTTAACTGGGTTTTTGTATTGTAAAAGTGATGTAACCAATATTCTCGTATGCTTTAGTTTTTACATTATACGCGTATTTTCCAACCGCCGTTTCAATGTAGACATAATAAATGACAGGGTTTTTTTTTCAAACTTGATTAACAGAAAATCGAGACTCTACATTTACGAATTCTATAACACCGACCAAATTCTTTTTACTTCTCGAGTGTAATCAATATTTCTACTGTTTTCGAGTATATTTTTCTGGTAAGGTAAGAAATGAACTCATTAGGTCAGGGTTTTGTGCTAAGCTGATTTAAAATAAATCTGATTTATGAGAAAAATGATTACGTTTTGGTGGCATTCTCAGCCGGTTTTTCTCGATAGTATTATCCTTATTATATTCCTAATCATGTTTTAGCAATCACTTCTGATATAATGTCTATTCCTTGAGAGAAGCGTTTATTAATATAAACGGAATAATTGGCATTGATAAATGTAAGTAGATGTAATTTACATGTCCCTTCACTATTTTTCAAAGTATATAGCTTGAAATTCCGTTTCTTTTAAGCTCCGAAATACTTAAAGACGGGGAGGCCCCCCTTTAGATTCCAACAGTATTCAATCGTCATGACTACGTATCAGCGATCCTTATTCTTGGTGTCTATGTCTTTCAAGTCTTCATAGGTTCGATTCCTCTGCTTATAATTAATTGATTCAATTTTCTCTTAACAGGTAGATATGTGGAAAAAGATAGTGCATTTGGAGGCTCACGATCGAACCTAAAAGCAGTCGGCACGTTGTTGACAAGTTGCTTGCCTTATTGCTGCCAGAAAAGTACTTCATACCCAGACCAACTTCGTGAACGAATCCAGTTCTACTTAATTCTTCGCGTTTTCGAACTTTGGATCTCTGACGGATCAAAGAGCCGTAAAAAAGGCAAGCTCTTACTTTCTCCCCAGTCAATACTAGGAAGCTGCGTACAAGTAAGTTAAGCAGTCAGCATTATTATCGAAAGATGTGATGAAATGCTTGATTAAACGAAGCTTGATATGCAACGGTGGGAGGAATATTCGGTATCTGCTTACCATGATATTTTTTTCTATGTAAGGCACCTACTCATCCCGCGCAAACCAGTCTTTTTTGTGTAGCCTAAGCACACATTTTGGAAAGAGTTCTAGCTTTACGATTTCAATCGTATCTGTTTCCGACATATTATCCCATAACCTCGAATCTTAATACGTATGTTCATTGATTAACCATTTTCCATTAAAATAATTGATTTGATATTGCATTTTATCCTACCAAAATTAGGTAAACTTCTAAGTAACGTGTACATTTCAACATAAATCTTAAAAAAACAGCATGTGGCCATGGCGAAAAAATTTGAATCCATTGAGCAAAACAATTATTGTTTTTAGATTCATTTCATCAGATACACCCTCACTCAACAGGAAAAGACGAAGGCAAAAAAATTCCTATCGAAAAACGCTTTAAATAATTTTGCACATTGTAAGTAAATATCCGTTAAAACCTTACTTTTTCTTCGTCAAATCATTAAGGAAATTGTGAAAAAAGTCATAATATATCTTAGAAAGTTTACGTGATTGTTTAAATCCTATTGATACAATGTTTGTTTACTTCAATTATATTGTTCGTTTACTTCAATTATATGTCGCAATCACGTGTTAAGTAGAGGTGTTTGTGTATGTTTCGATAAACTGTCTACATTTATTATGCATTTACAGCTGCAGAAACAACTTATTAATTAGTTTAGAAGCATTAATTAGGGGGGCATCCTATCCAAAATAAACTTCACCTGGAAAATTAAAGGGGCATCATTCACACTCATAATATTCGCGAGACAATAGAGGTACCCCTCAACCTAGAATTTCTTACCTTAATAAAATCTTTCTCTATTTGTTTCTTAGATAAACTCTGTTTTATGTAAAAGTAGGATTTCATATGAATCAAAAGGCTGGTGTAATAATGTAAGTGATATCATACAGTGTTTAAAAATAAAACGGTGAATTTATGTAGGAAAAGAATAGCAAACTGCTGAAAGATGCCAGAATAAATCTGTAATAATAATAACTTGATTCTGGACGTATATTTGCTATATCTAATTTGACGGCATATCAAAAAGAGTAGATGTGCCAAGAGCGTTGTCGTCGATTAAAGGCGAGAGTGCACTATCTCGATCCTTTTAGAACAGTAAACTAATAGTTTTTATATTTGTATGTATCCCCCTCTTTCTACGGGCACACATATAACGAAATTTTCTGTGCCTGTTGTTTTTTAATATAACACTTATCACTAGCAGGTAAGAAGGGCATTACACGGGCCCTATCTACTGTTCATAACTTTATCTGCATATTTATATATATATATATATATATATATGTATATATATATATATATATGTATATATATATATATATATATATATATATATATATATATATATATTTAAAAGTTTGACTCATGTCCAGGAAACCTACATCTAAAATGTCAAGTATTTTTCCCCAAAATTTGCGGAGGTGTTTTATAGAGACTGAAAAGGTAAAATCTTTTTAATTTTGACCCCTTGGCAGCCAAATTTTCGGCCAAAACACAAGTAAAAAGCTAGCCCTATGACTGAATACGCTTTATGTAACATTCCAAGTGTTTAGACCAAAAATTGGGTAAGTAATTTGGTAGATATCGCGGAGATCAAATTTAAAAAAAAATACCGATTTAGCGCTCTAAACATTTATTGTTTGGGTTCAAATCAAATTTAACAGTTTGATGTATATATCCAAGTAACCTACATATAAAATTTCAAGGTTTTAGACACAAACCTAGCGGACGTGATTAATGGAGTTTTCAAAGGTGAACTCGTTGAACTTTGACTCCTTGACAGCTTTATTTCTGGCCCAAAACCGATTAAAAATATTTTCCTAAATCCCAAATCTCGAGTCCGTAGACTGAACATTGAAAGAGTAGTTTGGTAGGAAAATATACATATACATACACCCACAGAGTCAATTTTACTTTAAAAGATATACAGATATTTATTGGCCAAGTGTCTTAGTAAGCAAGCGGTATAAGATTTTGTGTTTACTACATAATATAAGGTGTATGCACGCTAAATGAAAATATAAGGATTGAAGAGAGTGAAAAATAACGGGTATAAAATAAAGATATGATTGACAAAATGATCGAAAAAGTCCAAACATAATCGATTTAGGACAAAATAAAAATAAAAAAATATATATATTGCATAAGAAATAAGAGCAACGTAGAATAATGGCTGCTGAATAGAAGATGAATAAAGACTAGAAGGGAGACTGAAAACGAAAGGAAGGAAAATAGGAGGGAGTCAACCAATTAAGATGAGCAAACCGATGAAATAAAGAAAAAGAAAAAATGAATAAAGGCGATGAAATGATTAAGAGAAAAGGCGTTAGGGAATAGAACGAATATGTCAAATCCGTTGAACTCACACGGTTATCAGTAGGCAGGGTCATGGAAGCAGGTCAATGCGATAAGAATGATTTTAATTATTGGTGAATAACAGGAAGCAATAGTGAATGCATTGAGCAAAAAATGGGTAAAAAGTGTAAATATAAAAATGGCGTCGGAGAAGATAAGACCGGATTTAATTGTTCAATGAACAAAACGATGATAGAATTCTAAAGCGCCATGAAAATGCTCATAAAAATACCCCCCTCCCAAAATATATATGCCAGAAAGTTTAGCCGTTAGTAAGTGAGAACGGCTTCTGCAAAAAGAAAAAAATATATTTAAAAGAAGTATAGGGAAAGTAATTAGGGTTAGCTAACAGATAAAAGGGATCAGAAGGGAAAGAAAGGTTATGGAGAAGTGCAAATTAAAGTGATGCGAATAGTCGAGATTTTTTGATGGAAATCATTCCCATTTCAATGAAATTATAAATAGATATAAAATGACTAAAATTGGACGATCATAAAAAAAATCAAATTGAGAGACTAATATAGAAGAAACGAAAATCTATATATGCACAAATAAAATACTAACAAATATAGCGTACAAATACATTTCTCTCTCCGTCCCCTCTCTATCTATCTCTGTATATATATATATATATATATATATATATATATATATATATATATATATATATATATATATATATATATATTTATATATATATATATATATATATAAAAGTTAGAAAAGCATTTCATCCAAGGCATGAAAATTGCTAAACAAAATGTTTTTACTATAGGCTTTAAAAATAAAGGTACAAGATTCAATTCGGAATTCATTTATCTTTAAAGTTTACTTTTATACATTTTACAAAGTAAGGTATAAAATTGTAATACCTTACTTTGTAAAATGTATAAACGTGCACTTTGAAGATAAATAAATTTCAAATTGAATCTTGTACCTTTATTTTTAAAGCCTATAGTAAAAACATTTTGTTTGACAATTTTCATGCCTTGGATGAAATGCTTTTCTAACTCGTATCGTATCTTTTTAAGATTATATTTTATTTAATTTATTAATTTGGATTTAAAAAAGATGAATGTGATTTATATGTATTTATAAAAACTCTCCGCCTCTCTATTTCAGATTGTATTTCTCCTCACACCACATCACACTTTTTCAACCCCCTCTTTGTATCATTAGAGGACTGAATATTCTCTCTGTTTCAGTTCGCAATTCTCCTCATACCACACCTCTTTTTTCAACTCCCTCTTTGTCATACATGTCTGAATAATGAAAAAATCTGAATATTTTAACAAAAACTTTAAAATAATTTTTTAGATTAAATTTTTTAAAACTTCTTTCAGAATAGGAAATATTTACAATTTAATAAGGAACATATTTCTTATAGGTTTCATTAAAAACATTCATATAGTGTGAAAATTTCCAAAGGTTGAGCTTAATAGTAGTCCTCGCTAGCGAAAGACTTTGTTATTGTTATTCTATTATTATTATTATTTAAAACATTTTTTGCCCAGTGCTTTCGCGCGAGGACTAACATATATAAATAACTCAAATCAGCTTTTTAAGTCGATGAAACCGTCCAT
>NC_136503.1:58707254-58714754 GCF_053919585.1 Euprymna scolopes | reverse complement strand
GCACTACTATCAGAGAATATGCACATGCCGATCCGACGTATTGTTCTCAGGTAAAATCTGTTTTCTAATTGTTACTTGTAATGTTTTCCCTAAAAAAATAATTTCCTAGATTATTAATAACTTGATCGCGTATAGAGTTTACGAACTCGGGATAAAACAATAATGCTTTTAATACAAAACACAAATAATATAACTTCATTTCTTTTTCCATAAATTATTAATACATGGCCTGGAATTATACATTAACATCTGCTGCAATTACACAGCGGAATTTACTAAAATTGCCTCCTGATATATATATATATATATATATATATATATATATATATATATATATATATATATATATATATATACATATGTGGTCGTGTGTGTGCGTGTGTGTGTGTGCATGGGTGTGTTTTTGTGAATTTTCTTGTATTGAGAATCGTAAAAATATTAAAGGAGGTGAGTTTGACAATGAAATAAAATATATATATAATTATATCCTCTATTGTAAATCTTCGAGATACCCGCTATTACCCGGGAGCTATTAACACTATCTTAGCATAAACTGCTCCCCAATGGGGGGCACTTCGCTCCCTCAGGTCGATTACGTTACAAGGGCAAGATATAAGATTGCAATTATACACAGAACAAGCGATTTATTAGAAGTCTTGAAAAATCCTGGATTCTATAGAAAAATGCGAGCATGAAAAGCAATATGGTTAAGCTTAATTTTGGAAAAGTGAATAACTAGTTGTGAAAACTGGAAAAAAGGACAAGGTATTCTCGTAAAAATATAATACATTTATAAATTATAATATTATAGCAATATTTTTTAATTCACTTCTAACATTATATAATGCTGCAATATTTTAAGTTATAAATGTATTATATCTTTCATTTGAATGTCCTGTCATTTTCTTTCGAGTTTAAACAACTAGTCCTGTACGTTTTCATTGTTTAGCTTAACAATATTACTTCTCATACTTGGATTTTTCTATTGTATTTTGAACTATTATTTTATTGCTATTATCGTTAACACTATTACTATTATTGCGACTACTTACTTTATATTACTTATACGAATATTGTTGTTATGGCGGTTATTCTAATATAAATTACTAATATCATTGTTGTACGGTATGTTTCTGTCAGTATATTGCATTGTATATTTCTATGCTTTTTATCTCACCCTATACATATTTTCTACCTTCACTATAATTAATCTTTCCTGTACAAAATCGCCTTAAAAGCACGTTACCATATATCACCATCTTTACTTTAGTCATCAAATCTCTTCACAACTAGTACAACATTTTATTTTTTCACTTTACATTATTTTATTGTAATCCTTTTGTTTTCTTACACAGTTTTTTTTATCAGCTATTCTTCATTTTTTATAGATTCGCCCACTGAATCTTGATTAATAAATTGATTAACGAATTAGTATATGAAAGCCCATGACATATACTACCTCGTCCCTAAAGCATACCCCATACTTCTATCGCACAATCTTACGAAAGTCCAATCTAATATATTTAAATCACCATACTTATCTAATAATCCCAAAGTAAACTCCTCCACCTATAGTTTATACAACGTATAATTCCCTAATATATCTATTGCCGGCTTTCGAATCTTATATTTTACTAAGCAGCAATCCCCATCTTCTGATGAGGAGCATAAGGCTTCAAAATGAATAGCGTAAATTGTTTTCATAATGCCTACACATTCTATTGCATTTCGTTGTAAAACAATAATTAAGAATTCTATATACGAGGTGTCTTCAATATGTCTCCAGATTTTTCATATAGACAATTTTGATGAAATATGAAATACGATTCCCTTTGGAAGTAATCTCATCCGGCTGCTGTTCACTTCTACTATTATAATAACTTCTCTAAGGCTCAAAGGAAATCGTCTTGTATGAGTGTAACAATAACCCTCGTCGTACATTCTTTCGTCTCCTCAATTGTCTCATAACAATATGGTCTAACATTTTCCATGAGCTTAGGGAATAACAAAAAGAGAGTAATGCACTTTCTTGCAGTTTATCTTGGTGAAGTTAGTGACCAGGGTGTAGTTGTGGACTGATGTCTTGTCTTAGATTGAAATGCCACTAACCAGATTTGAAGAGTACTGGCATCTGCGAATCTCTTCCTATATTCCCTTAAAATGTTATCATACTAACTCTTACTCACTATCTGTGCAGTGGAGACCCATTGCATGTAAATGATTCCGGTACTGTAAAACATAGGGGTCATCTTAAGTTGTTAGGTGGATTGCATATTTGGGTCTGGGAGGACAAGCGTGCTTCATGAAATTCTGTATCCTGGTCTCTGTGTCATATCAGTAGATTCGAATTTCAAAGAAGTTCACTAGAGTATCAAAAACTGCGGTAGCAAACCTGGTCAACTCGAACATCTCGGTACTATCAGGAGAACGTATTTCATTCTAATATTCTCTAAGCACCCTTGGAACAAACGTCCTCAATATGTCCAGCCACTTCAATTACCATCGAATAATTTTGTTAACAGTGCTAAAAATGATATCGAACTGTGTACGTCTGGTCTCTGTTGATATAGTACGGTACTTTACAATGATATTTTCTTTTCTGACACATCACTATGGTGTTTTGACTTCGTTATTCTTTCATGCATCTCATCATCTGCCTCATTTGAATCTCTTATAACACGCATAAAATGATGCGTTATTCACGAGATATAGTCCAACGTCAATCTGAAAAAAATCTATATGTTTCTGTCACAATTTTTCTCTTCTTTAAAATAGAATCTTATTGCATGCAGTTATTTAAATTGTCGTTACGTCCACATCGCAATTTTTAAATGCAAAAGTTGTGGCAATCCGGCTTTAATTGGATGTATTATAATTTCTGCGTGTCGGTCGTTTTTACCTGAAATCATAAAAATTAATGAGTAATATTAAAAGATGTAGAGCAATAACATATTGAATTTTAACAGCCTGCAGCAATTTAAATGGCCGGGACAGAAGAGTCTGAAAACATATTAAAGCCACCATGGACACCAGTAGATTTTTAATACGAATATGTTTTAGTGTTGGATGTGTTTATATACAGACTTTCTGGTGCACACATAATATATATATATATATATATATATATATATATATATATATATATATATATATATATATATATATATATATATACATCAGCAAAATAAATATTTGGTGTCTTTTTTAAATATATAAAAGACACAATAAATAAACCTAGCATGCAAATAGTGCAGATTAATATGGAAAATATTAAAATATGAGGAAAACTAGTTAATTACTGGTGTAGATAAGTAAAGTAATGTTGGTTAATAATAAAAGTTAGAATAAAATTACATAGCTGTGTTTAGAGTAAACGTTAGAATAAAATTACAAAGCTGGGTTTATATTATGTATAATGTTATAAGAAGATGCTATTAAGAGCATGTAACCAAATATGAGTATATATATCTATATATATATATATATATATGTGTGTGTGTGTGTGTGTATATATATATATATATACATATATATACCTAAAAATGGTTCATCCTTTAAAAACCGTAATACTCCTCATTGCAATTCATTTAGATGCTGTATGTAGTTTACAATGCTCTAACTGCTTAATTTCAAATTGAATCACCAAAAGGGAAGTTCCTAACGGTTTGCTTATTTCATCATCTCTTAATTCAAGTTTAAATTAAAATATAAATATTCAAAATGAAGGGGGATAATCTTGTTTTGTCTTGTAATATGGTCAAAGGGGGATAATTCGTCCTTATGCTGTTTTCATATAGTATAAGATAATTTATTGAGTAAATTTAGCAGTATTATTATAATTTATTTTTTTATTTATTTTTTGGAATTAATAATGATTTTATTAACCTAGTAAAAAAATTGAATTTAAAAAGGGCAATAAATACTTCACTCTAACCCTTAATAAATTAAATAAATTTTCGAAATCTATTTCAAAAAGCGACCAAAGAAACTGATAGTACCGGCAGATAAAACTGGAAATTTTTACACAATCGAATATATCCAATACAAACATCTAATATATAAGAAACTGAACAAAAACCACAAAACAGTAAACAACTCAGTATTAAATAGGATAAATAACTAGGCAAAAGTATTCTAACAAAACTTAAAATAGATAAATACACATAAATATCAGTACCAGGTACCCCGATGATTACTTTGAAACACCACATGCAAGGGTTTAATATAGACCCTTCTATTAAACCCATCTGCCTCTCAAAATCTGATATATAATTAGTTAGTAAAAACATACTAGATAGAATTATCCCCAAAATTGGATTAGCAATAAAATACCTACTATGGCAATCTTCTACCTAGTTAATCGATTAGTTTTCTAACATACAAAATAAAAATAATATTTAATTTCTTTATTTTGACATTGAACAATGTTACCAATCAATATCGCCGATTCTTCTAAACAAATCTCTATTAATGGCACGACAAATAACCAATATAACCTAGGACGAAATTAAACTAATACTACTAGCTAGAAAATCATTAATATCATATGATAACAAGTATTGAACCAGAAATAATACCCCTGACAACTTCAACGTTTAAATCGGCTCTACAGACTCGGCTCAGGTCACCGATCTGGTTGGCCTCTTTCTTTTACATGAAATTCATTCTATACTCCACGAACGATTCAAACTTGAAGGAGGTTATACAGGGATGATGCACTTTTAGTAGTAAACTCCACAATTATAAATTACAAAAAAATCAACTAAATCCTTACATAAATTATTAAAAAATTATGGTCTTACTATAAAAATCGACCCCAATAGAAAAAATAATTACTTTCTCATACATAAGCCTTGATCTTTAAAACTCTACTTTGAACCCTACCATAAACCTAACCAATCTGTGCTATACGTACATAACGAATCAAAACACCCTAAATCAATATTGAAATCAATAGTCCCCAATGTCTCTCTAAGAATTTCTAGATTATCCTCTAAAAATCTATATTCAGCAAAAACTAGGAATACTATAATGAAGCCCTTAACACTGAGGATACAAATCCAATTCCAAATTAAGATGATATAAACAAAAACTGCATTGACAATAAATATAGAAAACACATAGTAACATATGATATGGCCATGCCATCACGCGGACGAATAACAAAAAAATGACCAAATTGCAAAACCAATCAAAATCGAAACACAAGTATAAGCCACCAACACAAAAAAACAACAAACCAACATCCGGAAGCGTAAAAACAGGCATAGGAACATCCTATGAATCAACCCTCCTTACTCCAAAAATCTGAAGACAAACATAGCCAAGGAATTATTTAAAATATTAGATAAAAACTTTAAGTCCCCTCATAGACACAATAAAATCTTCAATAAGAACACGATCAAAGAATCGTACTAAACTATGCCAAATATAATCAAAATATAATTAATTCGAACAATAATAAAATCAATAAGATACAAATCACGGATACAGAAACTATTGCAGAATAAAAAATAGATGCTCTCTATAAGGTACATGCAAAATAAAAAAAGGGTTTATAGCTGCACGGTATCACAAACCACAAATTTAAATGATGTTAATGACAACCATAGCTCGACACACGATCAAACAACCAATCTAACAATCAGCTACAATCCAAAACAATTCAGACCAATGCGGCCCGTAATCGATCTGACTATAAATACATTATACAAAATGCAATCTACCTCGGCTCCACATCTGGTTTATCAAACACAGAATTTAAACTCATAAGAACTCTTTTAAAAAACGCCTCCCTCAAGAAACAAACCTCTCTATCTAAACATATTTGGCAACTCAATGATAATGATATTTCATTCAATCTAAAATGGGAAATAGTAGGATCATATAAACCGTGTACCGCGGAAAACAGATTCTGTACTCTTAGCAGATTTGAAGCACTCAAGATTTCGCAATATTACGATACAAAAAACAAAACCACCCTATTAAATTCAAGGCGGAAACTACTATCGCCATGCATTCATAATCACAGATTATAATTTAACAAATATAAACCACATTAACTCATAAAAAAACCTTTCTTATTAATAATATATCCTAGATTTTGTAATAGAATACGATCTTTACTAATACGATGTGTATCATCATTATTATTAACAAACTTACCAGTATTATGCATCCTAGTAAAACCAATATTCAAATGTAACCCTCCTAGAGTACTAATCTTATTAATTCCAATGAATAAATAAATTAAATTAATAAATAAATAAATAAAGCAATTATAATAATATTAATGACTTTATTCAATAAAATTATCTTATACTATATGAAAAAAAAACAGCATAAGGACGAATTACCCCCCTTTGACCATACTACTAGACAAAACAAAACTATTTCCCTTCATTTTGAATATTTCTATTTTATTTAAACCTAAATAAAGAGATTATAAAATAAGCTAACCGTTAGGAACATCCCTTTTGGCGTTTCAAATTGAAATTAAGCAGTTAGAACATGCATAATCTACATACAACATCTAAATGAATTGCAATGAGGATTATTACGGTTTTCAAAGGATTAACCATTTTTAGGTATATATATATATATATATATATATATATATATATATATATATATATATATATATATATACTCATATTTGTTTAAATTCTCTGAATAACATCTTATTAAAGCATTATACATAAATATAAACCCAGCTTTGTAATTTTATTCTAACGTTTACTCTAAACACAACTATGTAATTTTATTCTAACTTTTATTATTAACCAACATTACTTTACTTATCTATATCATTAATTAACTAGTTTTCCTCATATTTTAATATTTTCCAGATTAATCTGCACTATTTACATGCTAGGTTTATTTATTGTGTCTTTTATATATTAAAAAGAACTAATATTTTGTTGATGAGGAGACTTTGTTTTCATAAAAAACTATATCCTACACTTATTGTTCATGACTCGATGTCTGTCGTTTTCGAAACGATCGTACAATTTATTAGTTTTGTTGTGCTCCTTTTCCTGTATTCTAATTAAATTAGTATTTTACTATAACATTAAAATGCACCCTGCTCTATAGAAAATTCTCCACACCTTATATATATATATATATATATATATATATATATATATATATATGTATATATATGTATATATATATACACCATTTTAACATTTACATGTTCATCAAATTTACAATAATCCATGCCTGCGAAACATTTCCCTAATATTTATTTTAAATTAGCGGGTGGGGGGTACCCGGCCTTGCCCGGGTATTTGGAGGTGTGTATAGTTTTCGTTAAATCAACACTCAGGCGGGGGTGGGGTTAAAAAATGGTATGCTAAGTATGAGGATCGAACCCGGACCCTTGAGGCAAATTTAGAAATTAAAGTGTGAAAAAAAGTGCGACGTTAACCAGTGGGCCATCACAAAATACGAACAGAAACACGTTTGAATTTATTTACTTAAGTATTAAAAAAAGAA